>NW_011887753.1:333162-410699 GCF_000806365.1 Fopius arisanus
AACTGATTGCCACGTTTATTTTTATTTTTTCTTGAACTCCGATTCTGCACGATTTTGCCCCCCTGCTTCAGGGCTAAAGTAAGAGGGTACAAAAAAAGTGCACAGGGTACATTCAAGTACTCAATGAGTACAATCCAAACCAACAAAAAAAAGTTAGATTTTTCAAACTTCGATGCCAACTTCACATAGCTGCGTGGGTGAGGATCGGTACGCGACGTTGTCTCATGCTTAAGAGAATTTTTTAAATTTTTCTTCGCATCACTGAAATTGTTTCGCTAATGGTTTACGCAATAGATCAATTCATAATTCATCTCTCGTTCTACCAAAAATCAAAATAAAAAAGAGACAAATCTCACCGGTCGTCAATCATCATTTGAGTTTAGGGGTTTATAAAGAAATTCACTGATTGAGAAATAAGTGGTATTAAAGACATGCTTGGAGCTCGATAATACCTGAGGCGATTAAATCACTTTTCTCAGCGATTCGTCCAATCAATGTGCTTTTGAAAGTTTAAAATCTAATGAATAGATAATGGCACTTGGTATTCCCTTTGAGGGAACCACCAATAAACCCAGCAGTTGAGTGTTCAAGGTGCTTACCTGAAACAAAAAAGAGAAAAAAAAATCAATTCCATTAATCATTTCCGAAGCGAGAGAGAATGAGAAATAGTTTATTATTGTTGAGTTAAGAAGCATTGGAGAAGTAATTATCGATCACAATCGAGTCATGCCTGCGTAAAGTTTTTTCTTTGGGCTCAATAGAGCCGAGTGCCTTGGCAATGAGAAATTCACAGGAAAGGTCCTGTCATCGTGACGAGATTTTTTTTTTCATCGACTTGTAATAATAACTCCCCGGGTTACACCAGCCAGCAGGTGGAGGTCATCATTTAGAGTGCATTAAAATACCCTAGATTCATTATGATGTCCAGAATTTCTCCATTTATTTTCCCCGGATATTTTAATTGAGAAAGAGCAGTGATGTATTTTTTAATTATTCCGAATCCCTCGAAACGCCTAAAAAAATTATTCTCTCTTCAATTTCAATAAAATAAATGAATATCAAATATCAACAGAAATTCATTGACCCTTCATTAATGTTTTTTTTTTTATTTCAAGAGCATCTCTCTAGGCATATTCCACGGGAAAAAATTCCCAAAAAAAAATGCCAATAATTTCCATCAACGCAACCAGTAATGCGACCCAATTCGACTTGCCATATTCCATTGTCATACCCACCCCCCCATTTCCTCGCACTCGGTTATGTATTGTACACGGCAGTTCAGAGGAATATTCACGTATCGTGAACTGCGCCAAATTATCCTCCTCTGCATCCAAACATCTGGTTCATATACACAGCCCCCAGTTGGATAATAGGGTAATACACATTGGACTCGCGTAACAACGACGCCACCATAATTGGTCTCGGTACTGTCGTTTTCGGTTTCTCTCTCTCACCTTTGTTCACCAATGCACGAAGGAAATGAGTGTGAACGAGGCTTCATCACTCCGACTTTCGCATAACTGCCACCGAGAATTTCCACAGTCTTCTCGAGTGCCAAACATTGACATTCAATCGGGCCAGACAATGCAATTGTCCAAAAATGGCATCAACCGATTGACACAGTTACCCGAGACAATCAGCGAAAGCCCGTAAACACCAGTTACCGACAGAATCCGGAATTTATGAATAAATGATAAAGGTGAGAGTGGTATTGTTGATTGAAGGAGGAATCAACCGACAGCAATTATCACATGCATTAGTACGGAATTTTCCTGAATACCCATTGAAACCTGATATTTCATAATTTCGACTGTCCGTGGAGTTTCAATTTTTATCCCCGTGTACACTGAAGTCCATTGAGGGACTTCCAAAAGGAGAAAATGAAATAGAAAAGCGTCTGCAAGAAGCCCAGTGAATAGACCTGCAGTTTGCCGTTTGACATACGAGCCCATTGTCGGCTGGACTATCCAACGACAATGGCCCCCTGTCCTCGGATAAGCCCTCACCTTATCGGCTAGAATTATCGATCTCAGTTATTACCGCTGGTGAAATAAAAATATCCCTCAACAATCCCCCAATGCAAAAAGTAGCGATTCATATCCAGTTTCACCTTTTAATCTCAACCAATTTCCCCTACCAATGTGAAAATCATCTCCCCTGAATTCTCAATCTCATCCTCCATTACACCTTTTACAACTCATAGCAGTACTGTTACCCGAGACATTCACGATTCGTCATTCGCTTGGAAACGAGTGGAATCCCGTTACGACGCATCAGGAATCACTTGAGAGGCCCTTTCCTGCGAGACTGCAAAATTCACCATTAAATTCACGATAAACAAGAAGTCCCCAATGAAAAAAAAAACCTCAAAAAGGTATAATCCCCATAAAAACTAAATGGGCCAAACCCGGAAATACATGAAATTCATTAACAAGAGTAAACGAGAAGAGAGAAAAAAAAAAATAGTGCCTCGAAGCGTGACGAACGGAGATGTTTAAGGTAGGTCAGTGTAACACGAAGAGGCGATGGGCTTGGGTTTTCGGCTCGTTACACGGCCATTAAAGCAGCCCCATCCGACGAAAATTTTGCGATTCTCCATCCGGAATGCTCGCATCGAAAAAGACCCCGGACGATACCATCAACACACACGCGATCGAGTGCACCGATTACACGACTGATGAGACCACCAGTTTTCATCTGATTCAGCAAGATTCATCAGGGTGTCGGATGATGCAGGTTGTCACCTGACAGCCGTCTCAAGCGATTTTCCTCGAATGTGAGTGACAAGTCAGGTGAAAAAGGAAACCCACTGCATCATCACCTGTTATTAGCGAGGCATCGGATTGTTGATTGTCCTGGTGGATCCCATGGTGTCCCGTATCCGTTGGGATATCGCGTGAAGTTAACGCGAAATCGCGGTGGACAACCAACACGCTTTAACAGCCTAGTCCTTCGCCCCTTAGAGATAGTCGTGCGACAAGATAGCAGTTATACAGGCCTTTGAGCATCTCGACTTTCCCACGTCTCCCTTTTCACATCGATAAATATTATCCTGAATGGCTACTCTTTTCGATGATACACCATTTGGTAGATTAAGGGAGATTGTGCGAAAGGGTTTTAAAGATTGAGAGAGGGGGAAATGGGTGTTGGGTTGAGGAGACATGGACCATGGAATATCGCGATTGTAACCCGAGTCGAAATAGCGATCTCGTTGAAGTGTCTGATGGATCCACTGGTGTTAATGCTACACTGGTGCATGTTACTTTGCGTCGACAGTGGTGGTGTGTACTGGACAATTCACCTCCCTCCTCCCCGAGGACACCGCGATAACGCACTGTACACGCCCCGTTGACGATGACGAGATGCGATATTGCCAGGAGGATAGGTGGGGTCAGATGAGAATGCAGGATTACTCAGGTACTGCGTGGAAGAGAGCCCACAATGCTCGGGCCTCTTGGGGTCAAGTCCGCCTTGACACAGGTCAACCGCGTCGAGGAACTTAGTCAGAGGCCTCTTGCATGTTACCGGGATTTTCTCAGAGGTACCGTAAGAGTCCTCTTTTCACGGAACAGACACTTCCTATTGCAAATCACTTGTTCGGTGATGGGTGACACGACAAACTCCTCGGTTAATTCAATATTCCCACAAATAAAATCTTTTTCACTAGACCTGAAGCTTTTTCATTCCCAGGAATTAAACTCAAAAAGTATTGCTTCGAAAAATGGAGATTGTCATTCACCATGTAATTTTCACACTGGAATTCCAAAAAAAAAAAAAATCAAATTCTGACATCAACTCAAATTTCTCCCGAAACCACTCCGAAATTTGATCCTAAATAATTCATGCACCCATAATTCCCCAAATTTCATCACCAACTCGTACCACGCAAAACAAATCCTCCTAATTTGCGCGATACCAGAGTCAACCCCATCATCATCGTCGTTACTCGTGATTACATACATCTTGGGTGCTGTGTTGCTTCGTGTTCTCTCACGGATTCCCTATGCCCGTTAGGAATATATGGGTGATCGGGCTACGATCAGCGGTCACGGCAGTTGCGTGTAACTACATACCGTACTCGTTGTACAACGAACGAGGGGGAGAGCCAGAGGGGGAGCAAAAGGGGGTGGCAGTGAGGAGGATAAGGGGGTTACATATACACGATGTGCTGGAGGGTAGATTGGGTCGCCTCGCACGAGGGATATGGTCAAAGCCACTGTACTCACTATTGAGCAATGAAAAGGGAGAATCCCTGATTCTAGAGAACCTTCAGGAGCGAGGCAGTGAGATGCCTAGAAAGCCGAGGTATGGAGTTTCACATAAATATGTGACGGTGGGAGATGAAGGGAGATGAAGGGAGATGGGGGAGCCCCCCGGGTACGTGTGTACCGGTGTAAGGGGTCCCAGCTGAGGTCGAGCATTTACACAGCCAGGGTCATCCCCCTGCTGCTCCACCTCCTCGTGGTCTGCCCCCCCCCCCCCCCCTTTCGTATTTAGTACCGTTACCCCTCCCGCATGTTACGAAGAAGAGACTAACAGCTTGTACGTCTGTATGTGCCGTTTTATTCGCTCACTGGGGAGATAGGGTACAGCTCGCCGCAGTGGCGGTGAATTTTCTCCTCCCGCACACACGCTATCCCCCTATATTTTTCGTGCATCGCATATACCAGTCTCCATGTAGATTATTTTCAGGACAACAACATCTACACGTATCACCGAGAGGCCCCAGTCACGTATCCCAACAGTTGCAAGTCACAGGAGATTCTGTTTTTTTTGTCCTCTTTTTTTTTTTTTTCTTTCAACCAACGCTCTGCTCTCGCTCGCCCTTTCTCCACTTGTTTTTTTTTTTTCGTTTTATTTTTTGTTGTTGTTTTGGAGCAGGACTCCTCTCGCGTGTACTGATGGCTTCGGGGAAACATGCATAAGTCAGATAACACGAACGGTTGTACGATACACTTCCTCGAAAATTCCGGCTAACTGGTTACAAACCACTCCTGTGTACCAACACGTGACAAAAGGAAAATTAGGGGGGGTGAAGGTTGAATTTTTTGTGACTGAATTGAAAAAAGTCACAAGAACGGGGTTTAACGCTAGCTTGAATTTAATTTTTATTTTTTGCACCGTCTCGAGATCATAGAAGGTACCTGAGTTATAAGAATTCCATGAGAGGAATCGTTTGACCCGGTGATCGAGTTTCCCCGGGATTTTCGTCGTATAGCGCCACTGGAATACCTCAAGTGGAGATAAAAGGGGGTTTGGGTAAGATAATCGAATAGAAGGGGATGAGAGGATGGCGAATAAATTCCTTTAACTCTCTCAGGGGGGATAAATTTTCACCCACACACACACACTGGCAAGCCCTAGTCCTCCTCATTTCACACAACGACCTCGTTCCATTTCTCCCTCACCCCGAGGGGGTTAAGATCGTCGTGATAAATTTTGGCATAATTGCAGGCAATGAGTTCCTGCCGGGTCGCGTCCCAGAGACGAGTACTGGCAATGAGGTGGAAGAGTCATGAAGAAAAGTGAGAGAATGAGGGAGAACACTTTAACCTCCTATTGACTGTGCTTTCCTCACAAAAATTGAATTAACAGAAAATATCCCCCGTCCAATTTGCTCTCCAACGAGCGCTCGTAATTGAAAATATTGAAGATAACTCGATTAATTATATAAAAAGGTGAGAAATACTCGAGAAAATGAGAGAACTTTCTCTATCCACCACGAGAAAGATTCAAACCCGACAGGAACATACATCCAGAGGGATTAACCGAACACATGACAGAGAAAGATCCATTTCCGTCGACATGTTGCCCCGGGGGTCAGACTCGTCTCAGATCTTCCACTTAATCGCCGAGTAATCGTCCACTCCCCCGATAAAATGAGGTACAATTCGAAATACGTGTTAGTAAGCCCCAAATACACCAATTCCACTGGAAAAAAAGTTGCCAGAGGTCCCCATGGGAATGCCCTCCACGAATTCCCAGTGGAGGACTGATTGATGAGTGCTATGACAGAGGTACATCCTGAGAAATACTCAGCCAGTGGTAAATGGAGGTTTTACTCGTCAATTCAGAGTCCAGAATAAAAAGTCCACCTCCGGAGTGAAGTAGATAAAGAGGGTCTGCACCCAGAAAAATGGCTCATTTCAATCGAATGGAGATCGTAATGTCAAATTTTCAACTCATTTCACAGCGATACAATTATCTCAGCTGGATGATTTCAAATAAAATTTTTATTGAGCTCATGGATTGATTTTTCTCGATGCAATGGATGAAAATAATGGAGTGTTAGTGGGACAAGTATCAATTCCCATTTGGATCGATATATCTACAGTTGTCCATGGGGTTGTGCACGTACGCGTTAACTTGACCGACGTGGTCTCGATTCCAGGTTGTCCAAAGGAGTTTTAGCTTGATACAGTTGGCTATCCCTGAGTGACCCGCACGTACAAAGTTACCACCAGGGCTTCCCCGGGGTCAATGATAAAGATACCAATTCCACTTCCCCGGTACGTGAAAAACTTTTCCCCTGATTAAGTAAATTGTTTTGCTTCACGATTATCAGATTATCGATAATCATCTCCTTCCGAGTTTCACTTCTCGTTGGTTTCACGGGTCTGATTTAAACCTTAATCACTGGATTCTCGATGTTAACGTTTGCTTTTTCGGTGGCTTTACATTGTAATGCTGGCATTATGGAAATGATGAAACAGTCTTTTGCATTATTAACGTGAAATGTTTCACAAACACCGAGATTTTCATCTTCAAAGAGACACTCGTTCGTTTGTTGTGGCATCATGAAGGCTTTTCCTGGTGTATCCGGGGGGATTTGCTCGTGTGTTCGCTCCATGCTTTGCACGAAACCGCGGAAACAAACGTGAGAGTTTACCCAAACAACGTATGAATAAAGCTTCATTTCGCGATTATTATTGTACAAATAGGAAAGAATTCACTCGCTCGAATTTAATTTTACATGGGCGAAGGTTCACTACAGCCCACAGTAATTTATCAAAATCATGAAATGAACATCTCGAAATTTAAATAGCTGCGAATTAAAATTAGCCATCAAAGACATGTGAGTGAATGAGGAATGAGCATCACTGACTCTCTGCATATCGATATTTTGCGGATTGGCGGAAAAGTTAATAGAAAAATTTATTCATCTCCCATGGGTCCGGAGATATTTCTCTGGGAACCGACAACATTGAGAACGAAAATATTGACGATGATTCAAGTGTCATAAACAAAGAATATCCGAGTCTTCCGAGAATATCGTTGAATGACATCAGGGTCATCAAATACCCTCGTCAATGCCCAATGTAATAGCGGTTTAATTGAGATCCGATGGGATAAAAGTAATGAGAAAAGAATTTTTGCCCTCCGTGGGACGAGAAATGAGCCAATGTCCCGGAGGGCAACTCAAGGCGGACGAAAATTCTCGAGAAATGACATAATTGTCGTTATTAGAGTTTGCCTATAATCGTGCAGGACCACAGAGAGGACCATCAGCAGAATAGCAAGGGGGCACCCATCAGTAAATTACTCACAAAGGCGAACAGGGATAATAAGGTGGGATGGATCGACGTACTCTCCCAAAAAGAAAAAAAAATTATCCCCGAGACCCTGAAGTCGCGTCAAAGGGTCGCAATAAAACTCGTGTCAAAGTACGTTCGGTGCCTGTCACAACGAAATAACGATTTTACAACGAAAAAACATAATATTCTTTGCAAAAAAAAAAAAAAACGCCCATTGCTTTTGCGTGAGCCGCATAATGCCAGTAATAAAAGTGGCAAAAAGCCTCTTGAACTTTTCCCGAGCCGAGGGATAAAGGAAACAAAGTTGTTGGGAAGAAAAATTCACCATGAAATGCTGAGTTTATCCTTCACCTCATTATGCCCATTCGCGGGCCAACAATTACCGAGAACATCGAAATTTTCACCGATCAATGCCGATTATTACAGGTATTGCACTTGGAAATTTATTGACATCAGTGGAAAAATCTGGTGAATTTTGAAAGATGTATATTAGAAAAAAAAAATCATTCTAAACATCTCGAATAACCAACGACATCCGGCTTTTCACGTTGACGTCGGGGATATCCGTCGCCCCGAGGGCTCAACCACATCACAGACAAGTTACGAGTTTTATCCATTATCACAGCTCTTTCACAACTGAAGAGCTTTGTTCTCCACACATCAGCTTTAATCAATTCACCCGATCCCACTAGTGTAATTATCCCCAAAGGTTTTTTAATGAAGACCGTGACATTACATCCAGCTACACCAAAAGCATTAAAACATTTTCACTCCCGTACTTTTCCACCTCTATTTAAACCCCAAATAATCGATACATCTGTCCATGAATTTTCCCGGCTCAATCTGGCATACCATATTCTCATAAATTTTCAAAATACGCGTGCGCGACTATTGAGAAACAGGTCAAAATCGTAGTTTACCGCATTTGCAGCGTCAACTCATTTGAATGGCTGTAAATGTCCCTGTCCCAAATGCTCACAGAGACGTAAATCTTTTATTCAATTCCTCCTACCCCCCATTTATTTCCATTTTTCACACCCACATCTCATTGAATATGCCACGATGCACTTTTCCTGTTTCATAACTTCCTCGGTATAATAATCCAAGCCAATTCCCCCGTTAATGCACAGGTGTAAAACAATTGTCCATTCACAATTCATCTCCACGTTGTCACGATCGTTTGTCTTATTAACATCCTGTTAACGCTCGACAGTTGCTGAGACACGTTTTCCTCACTGTGCATTAAATCCAATGGGGTATTGGGGTACCCCCATACGGAATCGGGTAAATGCGTGTTGGCACTGGTGGAAAATCACGTTTCAACCCTCCTCCCCTCAACCCCCCTTTTCACCCTCCTGCCATTCCTTCATTACGTTAGATTGTACCGGTGGATGGAAATGGTGAATATAGTCGTGCAAAATCTAGATGTGTAATATGCTAGATCCCGAGGAGGCAACTCTATAACACCACTACCAACGAGTTATCGCACCAAACCCCCCCCCCCCACAACCCACGTCTGTTGGCTTTGAACCAGTGAATTATACGTAATTGTTATTTCTAGGCCAGTGGTTATGTCTCTTTGCCATTAATTACGTTGTACAATAGAAATTACACGGGTTTACTGCTCGCGATTCTATCATTTTCCATTTTACGGCTTTAACCCCGACATATCGATTAATTCCTTTCATCTGAAATCGAGAATTTTCGCGAAGAATCCAGAATCAATAATGAAAAAAAATGAATATTTATTGGATGAAATGGGGTAATTTTCTGGAGTGATTTTGTTTACGGTGTATTAAAATCATTGACAGACGGACAGACTATAAAACGCGAAATTCAATAGGAGATCAAAAAATTTCTGAAATTCGTCGAGTTCCGAGGGAAATGGTGAAAAAAAAATGGGAGAATTTATGATGAAAACGAAATATACATGTAATATCGATTTTAATGTTTCAGAATTGACATATTTTACAGTGATTTGCATCGCTGACGTGTGTACATAGGTTTGATTTTGGCTTGCTTTTACCATTCTCGCCGTTTTTTTTTCCTCCCCCCTATTTTTTTTTCTACATGGCTTTTTTTGTTCCACCGTCATGTCAAGACTCGATCGATTTCAAGCGATCGCGATAGCCGGCGAGACGCATCGCCCGTCTACTCGGTTTATATCGTACACCGATCCCCCTATTTTCCCCCATGCGAGAGAGATCCTCACCCCTTTCCCCTGTATTTTTAAATTGCCATTTTACTTCCTCTGTCGGTGTACGAGAGATCGACTGGGCGTAACTGCACCCACGGCAATACCTTGTATAATTACAATGGACCGTTGCCACATGACTCGGACACAATGAAACGTACGCAAGAGAATTATTTCATTCTCCTCTGCCCCTGAATTATTTTCAAATAAGCATCAAAAATCCACTCCACAAATAATTAATACCCACTCCTAATTAATGAGAAAAATTAATCTCCATCAGCTCGAAAGGATACGAGAAAATTTCCATCATCGTTGACTTAAAACATGTACTCAAGACCAGTTTTCCGCGGTCCTCACTAACCAAATGAAACTGCGAGAGACTTCCCGGAAGATATTTCAATAAATTGCAAGGAGAAAAAAAAAATAATGATATAAAACTCAAACTGCAGAAGCGTTACATTCCTCGGAGGGGCCGACGATATCCAGCCTCTTGGTTTTCATAGTCGTGACTGTTGGAGCGTGAATAATGACGACGGTGACGGAGCAATCGGCTGAAGTACCCCTAAGTTTTCCTCCCCGCCCCCCTGCCCCCCTCCCACCCCTTCACTTTATTCGACTCTCCCTCAAACGGAAAAGTACCGGAAAGTATTGAGAAGAGAAAATGACTTTTGAGGAGCACCAGATAAATAGGCCAAGTGTTCCAAAAAAAAAAACCTCTATCCTCGCTATCAATTAATTCGGCGTTAATTAATTCCCTTATCTCCCCTCATAATAATAAATTATCGCATATCGGTTGGGTGTCATGAGGCGCGAGTTGAATTTTCACGCGTCTTTTACCCTCTCGGTGGGTATATGAGGCAAAACCTCACTTTTCCCTCTTCCTGAAATGGCCGTGGGAGGGGGCTTAGGAGGGGAGGGTTCTAATGAGAACAATCTCGCCTCGGTGCGTAATTACGAAGTTAATTGGACGGCGCGCGCGGCGCCCAGCGGATAAAACGCGAGAGCTCGGGCTTTTTCCTCTTAACGGACTCGAGAAATAATTGGATAAGACTGCAAGGAGCAACCGACGTCCTTCATGTTTGTTACCCCCTCCCACCCAAAAAAATTTCATTGGATTTTTAATTCTCATTTTAATATCTCAATAACAATCCTATTATTAATTCAAATGATGTCGCTGCATTAAAAAACCGAAACATGCTTTTTCCCTCCGTCGGGCTTTAACGCGGAGGGATGATTATTTCTAATGGCCAAGATTTTTTTTTTCTCTACTCCAGAGATGATAATCTCACGGATTACCCTGTACTAATATCGTAATCCCCACGCGTGAATTTCTCCCAAAGCCCCGCGGGTTTCGTTTATTTTCCATTCATTTTTTTTTCCACTGGCTCTCGGGCAGATTCAACGTGACTTACGCCCCTTTGGGGAATGCATATCTATGCGATTGCACCCATGATTAAAATTATCATGGAAGTGACGGAGAAATTGCAATCCTTTCCACTACTCCAAAAAAAATATTATCTTCACTAGATCCGCGTAAAAATCTCGCGAAATTGTAAAATTTCTTTTTATAATTACAACTACATTTTCTCACTTACTCATCCAATTAGAATGTCAACACCTAATGAATCAGATTAGTAGGCAGTTCAGAGGCTTACCTGAAACAAAAATGAGAAAACAAATTTTATTAATCGTTTACGATACCAGAGGAATGCTAATATATATAAATATGTAATAGTTGATACTGATAAAAAAATTATTCTCGTGCGTATACAAGATCTATTGGATATCGACGGGGGGTTGGGGGAGTTGGGGGGGTTAGGGGGTCGTACAGTGGAGTTTAACGTCGAACACTCATTAGTATCCGACATCCCATTACGCGTCGCGTCATAAATAACACTCCATGCATCGTCCAAACCACTAGGCGTTATCGTTTTACGTGTTGCATCGGTATGATAGTGGGAATAGGTGAGACGAGAATTGGCGTGAGTGGTGTTTCGCTCGTAAAACCTTCGAAGGAGGTAACGGCAAAATATCTCCTCTAAGAGATGAGCCAAAATGAGGGAATAGCGAGGGGGTAAAATGGGTCTTGCTACGCTCCGATAGATACAACCGCAGCAAACAATTGCTTTCCCCAGTTCACCGATACTTTACAATAATTCTCCAAGGCACTGACCCTCTTGTCTATTCTAATGACTTCAATTTCCGGAAATTTCAGAATCTCCTCGAGTACCTTCTTTTTTTTTTCGCCTCTCAAACCAGCAAAATAAGCATCAGCCGATGCCTCTCGACCACTCCTCGTGCATCACTCGGTTTACCCAGTTTTTCTCGAGAAAATTATCCCGAATGAGCAGCATTTTCCGGGAGAACTCAGAGTGTGTGCAAAATACTGAGTACTTAAGGCAGAATGAGACACTAAACTTGGGATTTGTGAGCAGCGAAATGCACTTGAAAAATGCCTCCTGGAGTACTATCGAGGGCTCAATTGGATTTTTTTTCCTCTTCCGCTTTTACCGCAGGTTTATTCAGTCCTGTCCCAACCTTCTCCATTTTTTTTTTCGTTCAAATGTAAAGCAGGACTAGCAATTACCGTGGGAAGAATGGAGCTGAATGAGAGAACGAGAGAGTCTCTCTCACTGGGAATATTGATGAAAGGAGGGAATGAAAGAGAAGTTGAATACGGGAATAACAAAAAAAAGCCGGGGTTTTTCCGATTACAATCTGCCTCGGTGCAATACACTCGTTACATTGCGAAAGACTTCCGCCCACGGTACAAAATACCTGGTGAGATATCGTACCAGGAGTCTCTTGAGTGACGCTGGTGGAGGTTTCGAATTACGACATCGTGAGGGAGACGAGATGTTGGTTAACAGTCACGTATATGAGGAGATGAAGCCCCTCCATTCCCTCCATTCCCTCCATCCTCTCCCTTCCTCCTCATCCTCTCCTTCCCCGAGCTTCCTCTACTTGGTTGCCCCTTTTTTTTTCGTTTTTTCCCTTGGTTTATTGTCGTCATGCGCGTTAAAGTTCGCACGGTTCACAACCCTCCTACTCAGTACCCACGTAGGCACATGTTTATAATAATTCAAGGAGCGTCGGAGTAATGCATTATTCCGGTGGAAATTCCGCGGAGAAGGGGTGGTTACACGGTGGAGGACTAGTCAAGTTTTATGGCGTAGACTGTGTCAACTTCTCCACCGGATGTGAGGGTGAGATTCTAGGGCACTGGGATTGAGACGAGATGTGTACCATTCTAGGGTGTTAACCCCGTAAATCAAGGAAATAATAATGAAATACATGTAACGTGGATTTTCAGCGATCCAGGATCCGTGAAGTGCCATTTTTTAAAATGTCAAATAATTGGTAAATGAATTCCAAAGGGAAAATAATGAAGAGAAATGTAATTAGAAGTCATAATCTGACGGAATAGAGAAGAGCTTGGGTTCATATTTTATTAACAGCGGCAGTTGAGATTCATGCTGCTCGGGATAATTCCGACTTTTCTCTTACGCGCACTTGGCCAACCCCCTGTGTATACAGCAAGGGGGTGGAGTACTGAGGGGTCGGTGAAAAGTGGAGGCATCGAGCGTGGAATTAATATTTGACTCGTCGAGAGACGGTGAAAAGGGAAAAAAATAGTTTGTGACAAAAACACAGGTTCGTTGAAAAAAAAAAGGGGTGGAGAGAGGGGGATGAAGTGGAAGAGTCCGTAGAGTGGCACAGCGTGTCAACCGGGCGAAAGAGTACGACCCCGAGACTCATGCCTTCTCGAAACAAAAAGTGGAAAATATAAAGCAGGGGGATGAAAGAATATAAAATCGCCCTTTTTTTTTTCTCATGCCTCGTGGAAACTCCATGGTGTTCGCGACAGGGAGCCCTCCGGGTATTAACGTCGAGTCTGAAATTTTCTGGATGGACAATGCCATGACTCCGGGAATTACGGGAAGAATGAAAGTCCTTCGAGGAATTTCACGGGTTTTCTGCATTTTTTTTTTCATCAGGATCTGAAGTAATTAATTTGAATTTGATCTATTTTTCGACTCGATTCACGACTATTTTTTTGGGTGAACATTTAACCCCATTTCATCGAAATTTTGGGGAGGATGAGTTGAGGTTTTTTTTTTTACTATTTTTTCGAGGATGCCGGGGTCAAACGATGCGGAACATTTGGCTTGGAGGAATCACCTAATCCATTGGGCACCCGGTGGATAGAGAATTTCACGATGATGCAGGAGAATTTTCTTGTGAAACCTGTGATTTATCAGACATTTTTTTCCCCTCCGCTGATACTCCCCCCGGGGGGATGATACGTGCCTGGATGTAGGACACCATCTGCACGAGACCGGCATACCCCTGGGAAGCGAATTTACTCGTGAAAGAAAAATAAATTACTCGATTTAATTAGTGATAAATAACGATCGATTTGGCTGTTGGTATGTTTAAAGGCATCCGGAACTCAGAGTCGAAAAGGTATTGATATCTTACACAATCCACAAACTTTATCACCGCTATTTTACACCCAACCTGTAACGAACCTAATCACCTGGCACTACAGCCCCATCACTATTTATTGCGAATAACCGGCACCTCGTTAAGGAGTCAAGGGCCGCCAACTCAGCGTAAACAAGAATAATTATCCACTCAGCCAATCCTCATCGAAGAATTTTACCGCCCCACCATCCACTGACTAATTTTTCATCCGACGTCAGCGACCCGCTGAACTCTGGGGAAAATTGATACCGAGGGAATGACGGGTAAAAACGATAATAAATGTTGTGAATCCGGGAGATTGTCACAAGAAGACACGTCCGACTGGTCCTGATGTATTGGCCAGTATATCCAATCGCAGAAACAAAAAAGAATTAATGGAAAAATTCACCATCAACCCCCATCAATTTTTATTTTGAAAATTATAAATTTTTTTCGCGTGGACAAGGAGACAAATTTCCGTCTAGGTTTCACCGTGAGACGTATAAAAATAGAGAATAGCTTCTTCATTCCCTCGGCTTATGGGTCTTAATTACATTTCTTCTCATTTCCCCCCACCATCCCCATTTCTCCACTTCATCACGACCGGTCCCATTACCCCTCCGCCCATTAAGTCCGTCAAAAGCCAAGTACAGAGACGTGATATCTCCACTATATTTTCCGCAGTTTGAGTGTAAATACAGGTGAGATTAAAAAAAAATGAATAAATAATCCAGGGAAAGATGCACACGCATTAGCCAGTGGGTATTAAAAGCGTGTCCCTTTTCACTTCTCCGTTGGAGTCGAGCTATCCCTCTTATTCCACGAGTTGCTGATTTTTTTTTTCTCATTCTTTTTTCTCTTCTTTCATCTTCCTCGACTTTTGTGGAAGGAGAATGCTCTTGAAATGCCTCCCACGCTTCGCTGCCACACCCTCTTCTCCCCCCAGTATCTTAATTATATTTTATCGCGAAACTCTGTCACTCTCATTTAAATTCAAATAGTCCACCCTGGTATTATCCGATGACCCCTCCCTTTCCTCATTACATACCGATGGATAGCTATCGAATTATATTTCTTCAATTATTATGGTAATTCACCGCCGCGAAATAATAGGACATTTTTTTTTCTTCCCCTCTCGCTTTAATTTTTCCCTCCACTCGGGAGTAACTCTTTCTATTTTTATCCACGCGAATTCATCCTCTCATTTATATCCCTCGAACAATTTCCAGTGTCAAAATAATTTACTACTCGTATTATTTACGGATAACCATTGAATTATACTTCTTCAATTATTATGGTAATTAAATTTATGATTCTATTTTTACTCTCGCGAGTAACTCCGGATTGTTTTATACAGCGGGAATTTATTCTCCAATTTATGTCGTTCTTGAGGTTGAAACAATACCCCGGAATGCGTCCCTCGAACAATTCCAAAATGTCGAAATAATTTTTCACCAGAAACAGTTGGGATGAACGAGGCCTTTTAAAAATTCCAAAACAATTACCCAGTTTTTGCGATAATCCTTGCGGCACTGATTCTCTGAAGTGGAGGAACGAAGCAACGACGGAGTGGACGAGGGGGGAAGAGAAATAAAGGGGGGGAGGAGGTAAAAGAATAAGGAGGAAAAGGAGGAGAGAGGAATATCCATGAAGTGAGGTCGAGGGCCGGCCCACACGCGCGATGCATTCTTTCATACCCATCCGCCTCGCCGCCAAAGTCTTGTATACAATAACATATGTATACATGACCTTGTGTAACGTTAAATAAAATTCAATGGAAAAAATACGGGGGATAAATAATAATTGCCACAGATTCGTGAAGGCCTCCTCTGAGAGGGGCAAAATTACCGGACAATTCGCGCAATCGGTAGTCAAATTCACATGATCGTAATTGTCAATTAAATTTCAATTTTTAAAACAATTTTTTTATCAATCCGATGCTGAGGTATATTTGTAAATCGGTTTTATGATTACGGATGTTATTTTTGTGTCTTTTTCATGGGAATTTTTTTCCAGTTTTTTTTTATCCCCATGTGCATTTGCCGAGGGATAATTTTTTAATGGGGCCCATCACGGTTATATGCATCATCCATGACTGTAATTACATCGGTGTCTCTGTGCTGTGATTCCAGCGGAAGAGGACTGTCGAGGCACTGGGTGTTATTAACGGATGGTAATAAATGACATGCTTTGAGGCTCGGGTGGGAGACAATCGGAATTGCAAATATGAATTTTCAAGTTTCAACTCGGAGCTGAGTTTCAACAAGAATTCCAAGAAGTTTCATGTTTGAATATTTAAATTCAATACAATTCAATTATCCAAGCGATTTTCTGGAAAAATTAGGTCATCCTCCGGATTAATCATTTTTTTTACCAAATTATTTCTCGGTACAAATAATTGAAAATGTCAAATAAAGCACAATAAAAACCCAAATTCTCCATTTTACGGAATATTCAATGAGTTAGCAATTAATTTTCAATTAATTCCCGGATTTATATCAATTCCCGTGGAACAATTACTTCAAAATTGAATGGAAACTTGGATATTTGAAAATTTGACGCCAGTAAAGAGGGACCACGTCGTACCTAATGCTCTAAAATCAAGATCCCCACGATAGTCCACTATAACCCAGAGTAGATGAGAGTATATCGTGTGCACCCCAGGTCCAGAATACAATCGATCTTACCGTCGAGTACGGGCATTATCCCTCTTAATCAATGATGCCCCAGCCCCGGACATTTCCCAAGGTACAACCCAAAATCCGAGATATTCACTCACTATTTTTCTCCGCGAAAAATCCCAGATCTTCTCAGAGTCAATTGAAAATTTATTCCCGAATATCGTACCTCCCTGGCCTCCAACAAATATTTAAATAAATTATTCTCCTATGACATCCCGCCGATTAATAATGCACCCCTCCGGCATTAATAGCCATCACTCAGATTAAAAAATATATTCCCGGGGAATAATTCAAATTCTATTTTAACAACAGCATAAAGCACGCTGGAAAATATATAAAATTCATTCTCATGATTTGCAGGATGGATTTGAGAGGTTTATTTTACCGCGCTATAAATCCATCCCGGAATGAAGAACACTGAGTGCGGTCTGAAAATACGAAGCGACACGTTGAAAAAATGCGTAGACAACTGGGGAAGAGAGGAGAGTAAACACGGGAGAAAGAAAAATACAATAAAAATGTTAGAATAATGGTAATGTATGCGCCGAGGGGGTGAAGGGGGAGGTCCTTGTACACCCACGTGCCGGTGTTACCGCGTGGGCGATGCATTTATACCGACTTGTTCGACAATACCTAGTGCAATACACAACCAGTTGCTGCAATACGACTTTTCATTGAGATCTTTGTTTTTTTCCCGAAGATCGATTTTTCCCCTGAGTCTAATAGAAAAATGTCTGAAGATTTTGGGACCCTAACCGCCGCCCCCCGAACTCCAACCAATCCAAATGTTTAATTAAATTTCATTAATTGTCTACGCCATTGAAAATTCGAGTATAGAGAATCAATCGAGTGGTAAAATATGGATTGATAAAAAAACTCAGGAAAAATGATATTCAGGTCATCGGAATAATTCATAAACCAATTTCCAAGGAATGAGTGATTATCGAGGAAAGTCATAATCAGGGAAATGGGGGTCTTGAAAATATTCAAGACTTTGTAACCGATGATTATGCGCAGATGTTTCTACCCCTAAGAAGTTCTCATACATCACTAATTGAGGAAGAAAGAGGAAAATGGAGAGGGATTAGTGGTGTATACGTGATGAGGATCGTTAACAGCGTAATTATTGAGTTTCTCGTTGATTAATAAGTCAGGAGTGGACATTCAAAGCAGGCAAACGTTCCCCAATTCATTAACAATGTCTGACGTTAAAAAGATTGAAAAAAAAAACGGGTACGGTGCCCGGGGAATGGAGGACACTGTCTCGTTCCTTTGCTCTCGTCAGATAAACGGACGACAGAACAGAGGAACTGTGTTCATGGCTGTGTAACAGAGTCCGGGTTCCTCTTGTTCGACCGAGTTGAGAAAATTGCGTCGTGCAAACACCCTTTCAACTAATTAAATCCTGTCCCAGATTCTGTATAACGGAAAAACTAGGGAACAGTCAGCCACTTCGGGAAGTTATACAAAGACCCTTTTTCATTGGCAATAAGAAAGAGAAAAAGAAAATAACGGAGAAACGCTCGAATGGCTTTTGTGTCGTCTTGGTATATCTGTGAGTGATGCAGGTCAGGGAGTTGGTTTTTTTTTATAAACGATATCTCGATCTTGGTTTTCGAATCGCGGGAAGTTAGTTGCTTCGGGAAACCGCGGGATTTTCTTTTTTTTTTTGCCACCCAGGTATTTATGGATGAATTGTTTACTGGTAAACAGGTAATTGCAATTTTTTTAGCATTTTTTAGGATTTTTTTTTATTAATTATCCATTTACCCAGCAATTTGCGGTGGAAAATTCAACCCGAAGGGCTCCAGAATTTCTCACGGATTCGAAAAATTTTTCACGAGAAGAGAGCAGATGGAAATAGTGGGAGTGTAGATAAAAAAAAATAGTGACACGCGCCGAAAGTCGTCAGGGCAATTTTCGTCAGTTGTCAGCTGCTCAACCCGATGGCTCCTCAACACCAAAAAATTCGGAGGAAAGCACGAGATGAGGAAAGACCGACGAGTTTGCATGTCATCGCCTCTCGATTAACCTCCTCACACCGGAGCACACAGAAGATGCGGTTAGACGGATGCCCCGAAAAAAAAAAAGTGAAAAAAACTCCACCCGCCACCCCCCAGTAGAAATATCGAGGATTTTTTCTCGCGTGTCTCGTCACTAACAGCATGTGGAATGCCACCGACAGCGAAATAAACGAGACCCATGGTCGAGTGTTTGCGATGAAAAGCCCACCGGACGTTCGCGTGTCGTCAGTGGATGAATGAAGACCCCAAGAGAAAAATAAATGTGAGACAAAAAAACTAGGAATTATCGAGGAAGGAGGAGGAGATTGTGAAAGCGAAATGGAATAAATTCCATTCGTTGAATAGAAGTTGCCACTGAGTTGCGTGATATCGTCGTATATATTCATATACGGTGGATGAAAAATGTATCTTATGGTGCCATGTGTGTCGAGCGTTAAAAAAATATATAGAAAAAAAAAATATATAATAAAGGCGGTGAAATTGAATTTCAGATAATCACAGTGCTCTTGTCATCTCGTACGTCAAATATCTGTCGGATTCATCCCTCTTTTATTCAACTCGAATGTGCGAAAGGTACGCCTGATAATTGAGTGAAACAATGGGGTATGCAGAGTGCTGGGGCATGATCGCCGGCGGCCCAATGTCGGCGGATCGATGGTTTTCAGGGGGTACCAAAGTAAAATAACGCCAGCTGTTTCATTTGACACCTCTTTTGCCGGGGAATTTCGTTTTCAGAGGAGATAAGTTGATTCTTCCACGAATCCTCATAAATGCGAGAAAATGTCATGATAAATGTCGTAATTGTTCCTCGCGGATCAAATTCAACCCTCCCCACCCGGAAATTCATCAAAACTTCCGCATGTATCACTTGTTGAATTCGCCATGACCCATCAATCTAAAACACTACAAAGAATAATCCCCATCAATTTCCCTCGTCTAATGAATTTATTCCCCCGAACAAAAAAGAGCCCAACACTCGTGCCCCCAATTTTACAAAATGCCCGCGGCCAATTCGCGATCCCCAGGAACAATCAAACTCATTTGTCCGCCGTTTATTTTCATTCCCCCTTCAATTTTCCTCCATTACCCCGGAAAGTGTTCACTCATTCGAATAGCTCACCGAGCATCAAAACACAAATGTGTTATCATCACATTCTCAAATCCTCCGACCCGCCATCCCAAGAAACAAACCCCACACTTGATTAAATAATTAATCAACCCCGGGTGTAACCCGACATTCCGCAATATTCCTCTCGTCGGGCCCAAAAAAATCCATTATTCATAAACCCAAGCGGAAGTGGATACGTTGCTCAGATAATGAAACAACTGATCTAGTCAAGGAAGTCAGTAAAAAAAAAAAAAATACCAACAGTTAAAACGATCCGTCTAAAAATGAACTGTACGAGTTGACGCGCTTTCTTGCGGTATTCCCAGAATATATCCTCCATCAAAGTAAAACCTGTTTTTTGCGATTTTTTCACCTCCCACCACCCCCTGACCCCCTAACCCGCGCCCCCTTGTCCGCTGCCCCCACCCGAGGATGTCACCCGAATGAAAAGGCGGCGAGAGGCCGGCAAAGTCGGTGAAGAAGGCGACAAAGAGCCGGAGGGACAGATTTTCTTTTTTTTTTTATTTTTTCTCCTCTCCACCCAAGGAATAGAGAGATAGTCCGACGAATGGGTTGAGTCTTCGTGATCTCCCCCTCGACAACTTGGTGTGACAAATGTCGCGGCAAGAGAACGCCCGAGTGCTCTCATATATCATAAGGATAATTATATTATTCCACTTCAGAGTCCAACGACGAGATGTTTATTTATAGGGGAGGGCACATGGTTGGGAGATTGTAGTGGAGTCTGAGGGACATTTAGTTACAGAAAAAGGGAGGACAGGGGGACAAAGGGGGGAGGAATGAAAGAGGATGCTCACTAAGTCCGGGGATACAAGAGGACGCGTCTGGCATGTCACCCTATACTCTGCACTCGTCCATCGGCTGTAAATAGCACTGACACGCCTACATTGAGTGAAGCTGGGTTATCTGTTACTGGAGGATATGTATTTTACCTGATACTGGGGGAATAAAATTTCGGAGTGGATTTTTAAAACAAATGGGAGAGCGGGGGGCCCAATTGAAACGGAGCGATAAGACAAGTCAAGTTGATGGACTTATTGGGTTGGATTATTGATAGGGTATTGAATCAAATCAACGAAATGGATAAATAAATATTTTTCATAAAATAATCCACATGATTCTCAATTTATGACGATTAACCAGATTCATGTTTCGGAATAATTGGATAATTATTTGAAAATGGGAACAATGGTGAAATTTTTTCAGTCTTCAAAATCACGACAATGAATCGTTTAACATTCCGTGAATTATCTCCGCGGTGCATGTCTATCGCATTAAGAACAATTTTATCCAATTGTTGGGATGTATGAAATTACCCGATAATCGTGGTTCGCCGATTTGCAAAGCTACCATTGTGCCTTATTCAAGGGTATGTACACAAGAGGGGTATAAACATGGTGTATGTGTGTTGTATATTGCTTAACCCGGGGTATGTCTGCGGAGGTTCTTGGCTTGATAAAGGGTGATGGGGTGGGTAAATGAGAAACGCGGGGGGGCAGAACGGGGTTGAACACTTGGGCAGCACGAGTGTGCATTCATGTCGTTGCACAGGGAAATGCAGAGAGGCTCCATCAACGTTTGACTCGAGGATCTCGCGTCATTGGGCAGGAGAATCTATAGTCATACCCCTCATCCAGGGTGGGGAAACGACATGAGACACGAGTGTCCACAAATCAAGAGCCACGAACACGGAGATTGTCTGCTAGAAGTTCATCAATGAGAGATGCTCATCCACTACGGGAGCGAAAAAATTGTCCTGAATTTGTCCTGAATTTATCCTGAATTTATCCTGGATTTTTGATCGACCAATTTCCAGAAATTTTAGAGAAACAATAATTTTAAAATTCCCCCCAAACCCTCGGATGAAATTGAATAAAACATTGAGATGTGATACGAAAAATCGTCGGAAAACGCGCGATCATTTGAATTCGGTGGGCGGCATATGCCGCAACAAATCCCCAATTCAAAAAATTAGCAATTCGAAATTTCGGGTGTAACACCCGTTGAATTTCACTGTCTCGAGTCAACGAAAATTCATGATAATGCGGAGGCTGTGGTACCACTGTGGAGATGATAATTTTTTCAGAGTGAACTTAATCCATTCGTCCCTTCAAAAATTACGGGGCTCTCGTCTCTCTGGTGCTCCTTTACCTCGACAATTCCGCTCGATTTCCATTCGCAATAAATATCTGGAGAAAAAGGGGGATTTAAATCGAGAGGACTCGAAATTACAGAGAGCGAGATTCAGACGGGGAATCTAACCTTCGGCTGTTTATGGCTGGACCTAGTCACTAGAATTTCATACACCCCGAAAGGAACAAAAGTATTCGCACGCCAACGGGCAATTTATACTTCAATTAACGCGTGGGACGGTAGCCAGTTTTTTTTTTATCCCATAATTTCAGTTTTCCGACAGACATTTGACGTTTGACATTTGGTGGGACGAAATCGGCGGTTGACCCCTATATCCGGTTAATAATTTATTCCAAGATCGAAATATTGATTTGAGACTTCCGAAACCGCGAAATAATTATCTGTCGTTGCTTTCTAGACAATTAAATTCATCGGCAATTAATACGCGTGGCAAGCCATCAATGCCATATCCCTAACTGTCCAAACACCCCGTTTACTTGTTTTTCGCCTCGCAATTTTAGTTTTCAAAGTATCCACCACTTCAACACGCAATTGTGATCCCCCGCACGTACAGGAAAATCGACACCGTAACAATGCGGACGAGAAATTGAATTTTCCGTTTTTTTTTTCACCCAAAAAAAAATGACCGGACAAAGTCCAAAAAACCAGTAACCCCAAATCCTAAAAAATTTCCCGACAACACCCACCGCGTAAAAATAAACATCTGATATTTCCACCCCTAAAAAATCGAGCAAGTAATGCCAGAAATTCCGCAAACTCTCAGTACCCTGATCGCAATGTTAATTGGTGTCGCGCCCCCACGCGTCTCTCGTGACAACCGCACGTTTGATCGTTAACGAATGCACTCGCCACATTCAACTAATTATTATCCGAGATATATCATTAATTCATAGACCGATTGGGTGGATATTAGTGACAGCAGTACGTGCGAGACGAGTTGAAAAGAGTGGAGGGCGCGTAATTGGTTGTGCATCAACGATTTGTTGAAACGCGGGGACACAATGGTGGGATAATGCCGGAGGGACGTTCCCGGGTGCTTTTTAGAATTTGTTTCCTTTATATTTATTTCACTCCGCTTCTTTTCTTTTTTTTACTTCACCGATTCTCTCTTTTTTCTTCGGCGCGAGGTCCGAAGTAAAGCGAACCGAGCGAATTCCGTGGGTTTCGCGGAAGTGAGGAGAAGGGGGAGACAGGGAAGGCGGGGGAGGATGAGGATGATGAGGAGGTGAGGAGGAAAAGGAGGAAGAGGAGGGGAAAGGGCAACGGTAGCGTTCTGGATCAGCTTGAAGGAGATATAAACGAGACGGCGCAAAACTTGAGAGGTAGAAACAAGAGGGCGGCAAGAGAGGAAGAGGGAAGATTACGTGGTTGCACCTCTTTCCAGCGGCAACCGGGGGCTAATGTACGATGGCTTAGACTCAGAGAGCTCTTTGGATATCCCTTTACCTCGCTATCTCCGGAGTATACCCTGGGATACAACACCGACCAGGACGTACGACGCGACACAACGTCCCCGACGACAATCTTTTCTCACTTTGTGGAGGCGCCATTTTTCAACTTATGGAAATTGCGTCCTTTCGACGGTGCGAAACTTGCCACAGTATCTTCGGGGAAAAGTTGAACGGGTCCACACGTTTTTTTTTCCCCCGCTTTCTTTTATTTATTTTCATTTATTTTTTCTTTCGCGGCGAGTTTACGTTATCCCTCTTTGCTATTCAATGGGGTATTTTTTTTTCGGGAGAGGGTTTTCTATTTTTATTTCACTCTGACCTGCATTTATTTATCTCAACGGTTGGGGATTTTAATTCAATTTGGTGGTGTTATTCGTGTTTTATTCGTCAGGACTGGCATTTTATTGATTATTTTGCTGTAATTTTTGTGAAAAATGAAAAATGCTATTGAAAATTCGGGTTTCAATTTATTGATCAAGGAATCGTGGATATTTCGGCAATTTGTGATATTTCATTGCTCCATAATTTTTGATATTTAAAAAATAGATGGAATAGTAGGCAGAATTTTCATCGAAAAATCACGAGAATAATTGGTTTTTCACTAATAAAATGGATTCGCTGAGAATTTGTATAAAATTTTGAAAACTTTATGAAATTCAGAAAAATAATAGCTCCCATCCCTCACCTCTGAATAGTCTCATATCTCTTGTACCCGAGGAATAAGCCCTGAATGCTGGAGTGTGTATTCCAGATTTTCCCTTTATTCATTATCCACCCCCGGTAATTTATACCCCAGAACTGCTGCGGTCCATTTCTTTTCCCGCTCCCCAGTCTTAACGCGATTGCCAGTAATTCCATTTGGTCCGACGATATGGAGGGGTCAGTGGTGATTCCCCCAGAAACATCCTAAATTTTTGACAATAAATTGACACTGCCGAACACTAAATAACCCCCCCTGGGACATCTCGGGGCACGTGCTACCGTGAATTCCTATTTTCGAAATCTCAGAGTGACAAACAGTCAATGTAAACATCAACAATTGCTGTATTTTCTCTGCTCCCCTCATGATTTATATACATCCAAAGGAAATCACACTTCTAAGACATTAACCTATTTTTAACAAATTAAACTGTTTCAACCTGAAGAAAAATTCGAAACCCGAAACCAATTTCCCTGCAATTAAAAAAAAATCGCGACAGCCTCTACAGAAATGAATGATATCTCAAAATCCGCGATAAATACCCAAATTTTCCTGAGAAGCTAATTTATAGAGCGGAATGAGTTCTGCAAAAAAGATATTCACGAAAATTTTCCCTTCTCAATCAGATTGCGAGATATTTCGCGAAAACTTCGCCTCTTCCATTTTTTTCCTACGAGGGATTTTAGATAAACATCGTCAACGAAAAAAAAACGACGATATCGATGTGTATCGTGAAAAATCATTCTCCGGATGTGTTTTGCCATCAGAGATGATGATTCCCCGTAGATGATGGGCCGATCTGACGAGTATTTACGATGCCGACATTGGCAATGATTCCGAGGATATTGAGAGAAAGAACGAGTAGATTTACCGGTTTCCCGAGCACGTTCGGTACCTCTATCTCACTCTGGCGAAAGCGTGTATTATGGGCTGGGGATTATTGAAGGATGGGGTAACGATATACCGGTTCACGTGAAAGACGGCTTCCGATTGTATACCGTTTACGCGTGCATCATCGTAAAGAAGAACAGATGGGAATAGAAAAATTAAGGGAGGAAACGAGCTGCACGTGGAAAAACTCTTCAACAACTTGCTATTCCATTGTCATACTCATTGTCATTCGCAATAGGTAGTGTCAATTCCTCGGTTAATGTCACTGCCATTTTCATCGGTCTTTCATAAACACCCAGAACATATCAAAGTAATGCACGAGGGAAATTTAATTTAATGATTGCTAACTCCTCAGAACAACGAAAAAGCCTCCAACTGGAAATAACCGATGCAATGACAGTATTCGAACCATTGGATCCTTCCATCATAAATCCAGAGCAATGAAAGACCCATTGGAAAATGAATTTTCATCGCACCAACTCGATTACCATCTGAATTCGACTGTTGATGGATTTTTCACGGGAGAATGAGAAATCAAACATCCTTTCATCCCTTTTAATTCTCGATCGCGTGTCACGCCATTCATTACCCCACCACAAGTGACCAATTTTTTTTTTGAGTCATGAATAGAGAAATCAAAAGACCTGACAACACAGGGGGGCATTGACGAATTATCGATTTCCATCACGCAAGCAACAACCAACGGGAAAATAAAGAAAATGCACGATACATGTTTTGAAAGTGACACGTGAAAAATTTCGATCAGACATCGTTGGAGAAAAAGAATTCGAGATGAATGGCGTCCACACAAAAGTCTCTTTCTCATCTTTAAGGACTCGAATCGAGGGAGATTTCGCCTGAAGGACGACTCGACGTTCATTTGTTTTTCAAACCCAACTACACGCATCGCTTCCCCCACTCTCAAGGTCGTAGCCCCACGCAGTGTGCACACAGCACCGAAAATACACCGCAATATCATCAAGGGTAATAAAATCGAGAAAAGGAGCACAAATAAAAATGAAAAACAAAAAACTCACCACTTGGAAGAAAGCTTCAATTCTCCAGACGATCCAGCAGAAGAAGTCCAACGTTTCGATCGAAATCGCCACTAAAATAATCCGTATACCATCCACCAGTTATCAACATAAAACCATAAAACTAAAACCACATTCACTGAATCAATCCACTGTCACTGTCACTTATCACCTTACGAATTGAGGTCACTCGAAAAAAATCCCCCAAAAATATCCACACGGTTACTCTCCCAGATAAATCCAACGATAAATTTTCCAGAGGCGAGAGACCCCTCCCGTATCGACTCTCGCGACAGTAAAAATGTGCAGTCCCTCGAAACACCCGGAAAGCTTGCCGAAAACTAGGACAGAGTTTCTCGAGAGAGAAAAAAAAAGATACTAGAAATCCTCCAAAAGGTGTCGAATCAAACTTCTCTATTTCACTGTAACCGGGAGAAATGTTCGGGTTAAACTGACGCTAAGACGTTTATTTCATAAACAAAAATAGTTGCACGTTGATATTGTTTAAGATCGACGAAGCATCCGCGCGGTACGGCACTCGCCTGAAAACTGAAACAGCCCGACGCGACCTGAGACCGGGACACGACTGCCTTCTGCTGGGCTTCCCCCTCTCCTTGATCGCCCTCGACCCCACCACTCCTGGTTTATGTGCATTCATCCCCTCTCTCGCGGCCCTTCCCTCTCATTTCTCCCTCTTCTTTTCCCTTTCCACTCGCCCCCTCCCAACCTCACCGGCACCCTTTTGCCACTCAAAATCCGAATCCACACGCTTCAGCTGTCTGAAAACCCTGCACGCGTACTCCTCGCACTTTTTTCACCCTTCCTGTGGCCAGGAGCATCCTACGCCATTCCTATGCGTCTCTCAACCCCCTTTCAACCCAAGACCCACGAGAAATCAACCCCTTTGCATCGGCACGTATTACCCTCCTGGCGAGGGGTGGATAAAGGGGAAGTGAGACTCTTACCCCCTGAAAGAGGCACCAGCAGTGAGAAATTGTGGCTTCCGTCGATCTGTAAAAAGACTAAATGGTATGTGAATTTAATGAAATTCAGAGAGGGGAGGGCAGTTGTTTTAAATTTGTTAGGAATAAATATGTGACAACAAAAAAGGTAGGGTATTTTTATTATTTTTTTTTTCAGTTTCTGACGTTCTTGGGATAAATCATTTACGAAAGTCACTATCCTACCCCGAAAATTCTAGATCAAACCCCGAGGCAAGTATTTATCAAACTCACCACCCATTTTTCTCTCGACTCTTCCCTCTTCCTCCGGAACACCCACAAAAACGTGTAACAAATACTGTCTACGATTTTTCCTATGGGTTCTAGGTGTTTTTCCGGTCTTCCAGAAAAGCGCGAAAATATGAATCTGTTGTTGACGTTTTATGGCATTAGGGGTTGTGTAACATGAGAATTTTGGTGTAGTTCCCCGGAACTCTGTGATATTGTGAAAAGTTTGTTCCTTTGATGTGACTGATTCAGTTTGCAAAGTTGGGTTTGCCCAGGATGATGAAAATATTCACTTGTTTCTTTCTCTGATGGACAGGGCGCGGAAAGTTTTGGAAGAGAGCTCCAACCATAGTCGTAAAACAAATTTTCCCGTGTCGTATTTTTCGATGGCCAAAGATTTTAGCCGAGTGCCATTTAGAAAATTGAATGTATTTCGTAATGACGAGTCATCTAGGGGGTGTGAACAAATGAGGGGATCACGATAAAATAGACTGTTGGGTCCCGTAAAAAAAGAGGTGAATCAAAAAAGCGTTTTCGGCGGTGGATTACTCCCTCGGGAGCGATTATCAAAGATCACGTGGAATTTATCACGATATTCTCACCCTCCTGGTGTGCGGTTCCTCGTGCAGAGGCCAAAATCGTCCCGCTGTGTATAAGTATCGGGGGCTTTATACACCGTAAACCATCAAGAGAACGGCATTTATTCTCGGTGAATCGCGGTAATGGAAAACGCCTTAGAGTACTTTAATAATCGCCGGGGCGAGGGGAAGATTTTTTTTTTCTCTGCACTCAGTGCCTCTACCCCTGGTCCTAGCTGGGTTACAATCCCCGACACGTGTACACCACGTGATCGTAATTGAGTTTCAATGTAGCCGAGTATTTCGTGAAGGATTTTCGGTGACAGTTTTTGGGGGTTGTTTATTGCTCGATAAGACGTCGACTCTAGGATTTCAGAAATGGCTGATGATGTGGAATAATGAGACTGGCATTATTCTCTCAATATAGCTGAGTGCTTCTGGACATTCTACTGGAAAAAAAATTGGTGATGGAATTGATTTTTCGGGGACGGGGAAATGCAGACGATGAAATTTAGACTTTGTCGGGTCGATGGAATTGAAAACAAGAAAAACCGAAAAGCTGAAATTACAAATGCGAGTTGAGTGGATCGGATTTAAATTCAGTTGAGAAGTTTCTATGGAGTGTAATCGTCTGATTTTAATCTTGTAATCGAAAAATAATGGTTTGTAAAGTCTGTTGGTGTTTGTTGATGGTCCAATAGCTCACCGTCGAGTTCGGTTTGAATTCAAAATATCATGAGTTAATTCTGCACATGTTGAGTGTCGAATTATCCGTCGAGGGCCATTTGTTGAAAGTTTGTTCGCAGTTAAATAACATCATTCTGACAGGTTGCCGAGGTAAATAGACGATGACAAGAATTTCCAATTCAGTTGCATGTGAAATGTATTTTTGAACGATAGCATAATGAGATCGATACCTCCATTTCTCTTTTTACTTTTTAACCTTCTAATTTTCCGTTACGTTGACTACGTTTTACTATTTCAATGAATTTCAACGAATTTTTAACTTCAATTCCCAAATAATATTTTCAATCCAGCAGATGGTATAAATCGGCAAATGAACTCAATAAATTCGCGCCCGTCGCCTCCACTCGCAGTCCTTCTGAACCCCAAACAAATCGTTATTTCGTACCTTGACAGTCCTTTATAAATGATGTGACATGCCACCGAAGACCTCCGAAGAAATCCCTCTCGCCGATGCTAAACGTATTTCAAGAATCGTTGTTTACCGGTGAAACCCAACACACGTCGGCAAAACCCCATTGGAAAAAGGGATTCCGTAACAAGAGTGAAAAGGGTATTGCGAAAGTACATCGATCCCAACGAGTATTGCAATTTCATCGATTGCCAACTTGGCAATACCCAGCCCGAAGGGTTTCAGGATTGAGGATGAGGAAAATGTTTGAGACGGTGCACACGTGTCTCGAGGGCGAGAACTGTTTCGATAAAACCACGCGCGCAAAAGCCCTCCGTCTCAATCAATCAGACCAGGAGGAGAGGGCTGAAATACTAGGCTGAAAGAGTGAAAGAGGGATTCAGTACAGGGTAACTCTGGTGGCAATAAACGATGCCACCCCCATCCACCCTCATCCAACAGAGAATCTAATCGAGGTCTTCCGCGAAAACGTGATGCGCCGCCGGCAGGAGTTAGTGAACGTCAGCCAAAGTTGCCTGAACCTAGAGGGCCACATAGGATTCGCCGGATAGCATTCGGGGGTGAAAGGGGGTTTGGCTATGTATTGTAGCAAGGTAGGAAAGCTACAATACAACCGGAATATAGGTACCGGGGGCTTCGGCCGAGTTTGCCAACTCGATTCTATCGGTTACTGGCAACTATTTTGGAAATAGTCGGTGGGGGCTTTGGGGGTTGCCTAAAAGCTTCCTATCTGGACTCGCGAGTACTGGATACAGCGTATATCAATCCCTTTAGGTGTTTACAATTTAACACGTGGAGTGGATTTTTTTATTGGAGATCATCCCGAGGCACCGTTTCTCGCAGTTTTTCAAATTTCTGTTCGCCATTTAAATTAGCATTTCAATATTAAATACAAACATCAGCAAACAGTCAATGGAGTAATGAGATTGAACCAGTCCGAATAATAATCCCCGCAATAGTACATTAAACAGAAATAAAAGTAGGTCAGAAATCGGTGACATTAATATCTAGAATTTGGACGACTGGATGGGTTGTCAATTGACAAATCGAGATTACTCAGTACCTAGCTAATCTGCACCACTCAATGACGATTACCATCAGGTAAAATAAATTTAGCCTATAAATCGAAATATTGATGAAAATAATATTAGTTGACCTCCGAAATGCATCACGAAATATTTAGAGCGTACTATTCCCCTCGGGACGTCAATTCTCTCTACGTTCGTCATTGAAAAATCTATTAGAAGTAGAATAGTTTTTTTTTATACTTCCCGATGATAAACGACTGCAACGATTTTTCTATCGACACCGCAACGAATCCAGTAAATAACTGGGTGCGACTGGTGTCAATGTTCTATCATTTCCCCCTGGTCCATTCTTCAGTCACATTGTCACTCTCACCTTTAACACTGGCTCTAATGTTCGTATATGATTACATTGATCGTGAGCCTTAAAGGTGTGTATTCTATAGCAGTGTTATTGATGCAATGAGGGTTGAAATGTGAGTAACGATCGTGGGACAAGGGCGCACGGCGTCATATACAATCGTAAAAAAATGCTTTAGTTGCGCCGAGGCAGGTTTTGTCATAAATGATGGGTAGACGAAGGGTTGGGAGGGGAAAAAAAAAAAATATATAGGGGAGATGTTATGTACCTCCGGCATAAAGTATTTGCACGCCATATGGCTGGGGAGACCCAACGGCAAAGTGCATTATGGCACATTATAACTATATAAACCCATATCCGGTGGGTGATAACTCTTTTTCACAATGTTTCATCATTTTCGGCGAGTCCTAATTGTCCCGTTGCTCTTCCTAGGACACTTTTTATGACGGGGGGCTGAGATGCGGCGGTTTTTCGGTAGCTTCCGCATCGCACCAAACCCCTAAAAGCACCAATAAAACTCACGGTTTCCCTCACATTTTGTACTTTTTTTCATTCTTTTTCTCACCCAATGTCTGCTGGTGGCCTTGGAATCTGGACTCACTCATCTCCGTGGCTCCTGGGTGATGGGTCTATTGTAAAATCACTGGTTTTCTCTTTTTCCTGGGCCACTGTAGTCTACCGACTTTCGCTTTTATGGTGCGGCCTGCCAGTGGCGTTTCCAACTCTCAGAAAAAAAAAAAATTTATGGTGCCAAATAAAGTAAGCAAAATGTTGAAGGAGTTTCTGAAAAATTCCGAGTCCCCCATGATTGGGGGGTTATAAAGGGCGTTTTGAGTGGTTTTCTATTTTGTATTCACAAAATTGGTGGAAGTCGGAGGTATTTTATGAGTCATTTGAATTTTAACTCTTTATTGTCGGTGGAGAATACTTTCCCATCAACGTTGAGACTATTTTAATGGCCGAATGGGTAAGTTGAATAATGCTGTTTGGAGAATTAATATTTATTTTTAATGATGAGATGAGAAATCTGAGATTGCCTCGAGTATAGCCGAAGAGTCGATACAAAACAAAACAGTTTGGGGTGGGATTTTTTTTTGCGTCCACTTTATAAATAAATAAATGGAAAACCACGTAATAATAGCAAGTAGGGCAGTACTTGGAAGTTTTTTTTTACCTCTCTGAGATTATTCCCTCTTATTTTATTTTTCTCCACTCCATTCTACGGGGCATGGTTTCATAGCGGGATTTCATTTTCCTCCGTCGACCTCGTTCACTGGGATTCAACAGTGGTGAGGTAAAATGTTAGGGGGGATTGAAGGTGTGGGCTAAAAAGGGACAAAATGTAAGTAATGCAAATGCTTCAGATGTTGCTTGGGTTTTCGTGGATACTGGACCAGCGGTAGGAGGCAAAACTCTCGGCGTAAAATGTAAAGCCAGAGATCCTCAGGCCGTGGGAAAAGAGAGGGAGGATTACGATGATGCTGAGGGCTCTGTGCCTGTACATACTGCGGAATGAGAAAGTGTAATTATAACAGGAGGTATTATAACTCCAGATGAACACCCTCATCAGCATCACCCTCTCCTCCGCCCAAGATCTTCCTGTTTTCCGCGTCTTATGGCCTCAGTTTGTTTTCCACTCCTTCGGGACATTTTTTTTATTACTTTCAACACTACTTTTCCATTCCACACTTCCCCGTGAATGCAAAGAAAAATAGAGCAGGCAATTTATCCGAATTTTTGAACAATGACACTAATTTGTTCAACGAATGAAAAGAAAAATTATTGGAAATCGCCGAATATCTGTGAATCCACGAGAATTATCGAATTTTTTATGATGACCTTTTTTGTAGAGCTCAGTGATAGTTACTAAAAAGTTTCTGATGAGAATTTTGATATCAGCCTTTAATTCCGAGATATTTACGGAAAGCTGACGGAAACGATTTTGCTGCTGAGATACTGGATTATAAACAGTGGATGGAAATTCGGTGTTGCTCCGATGCACTTGATAAATCAAGGAAAACCGCCATGTCATTGAAGAATATGGTAAACTGGCACACGACCCTGCACCGATGTTTGTCCCCCATTCCGCCCTGCGCGATCGTTACTCCGAGAGAGGGACATCATCCGTATCCCCAGAAGGAACGAGAGTCCTCAACCGACGGAAATGTTTATCCCCCCGAAGCCGTGAGATTTGGAATGCTGCCACTTACTCTACATACGTGAACCGCAGTGCCAAGCAGCCCCTTCAACCCCCCTGTGCTACCCTTAGTTGGCTTCGTGGTCTTTGTAACTCACGATTTACACGAGGATTGCATTATAGACTTAACGGACAAGGCACAAAGCCGCAAAACGGATTTGCTAAAATCATTAGAATGCATTTCTCCCATTTGTTCCTAAAAAATTCCCCTTCGCCCCCCAAAAAAAAAGTCCAAATCCCTTGATTATTTCAAACTCACCCCAAAAAAAAATCGGCGATTCCAACTGATTTACCAACTTTACTTACGCCGATTTTTATTCGAACTGTTCCCCTCGACCCATGATTATTACCCGAACACATTCCCTCCCCCTCCCTCATTCAATCAATGTATCGAATATACGAGACCGCAAGGAATAAAACTCGAGTCGCTCCCTCAATTGAATTTCACTGATTCGAAAAATTCCAATCAACCTTTTCCCCTTTAGCCTCCGGCCCGTATGAAATAGTAAAAGACGATTACATCGATTCAGTGCGCTGAATTTATCGAGTTATAATTTGCGGTATTATAATTAAAAACGATTGTACGAGCCCCGCGGGTTCAAGCTGGAGTTATGGGAGGCCGGGACAAATAAAGGATTCACCAGTAACGGAAAAACCGAACTCCCTCGTAAAATCGAGTTACGATTCTGGGATTGGAGTCATGAGCTTTTGGGCGGACTCCAAAGCAGTGTACGGGTGGATCGGTTTAAAGCCGAGCAGCCGTTAACCGCGGCAACTGACAGGATTCACCCAAGACAACCCAGACTCATGGGGATGATTCATTGAAAATTAATTACAAGGTTCGTCCTAAGTACTTTCGAATCTCACAAACGTCCTCTTCCAGCATTAACCCTAAAATTCACAGTTCACACGTTCACCTCCGATTTTCCCTTCCGGGACATTAAATTCCGTGGAAATTTTGCTATTTCTCCATTAATTTCTCCGCCGGTGGAATGAAAATATCGAAATCCCCACAATTTGCGACCGCAGCCTCGTTTACTCGGAATGAACCACCGATTGAAGTCCAAGATAACCAGAAACACCTGGTGCCCTCCACGGGGACCCTCATTACTTCCAGCAGTGTCTCAGAATTTTCCCACATGACGTTGGCATTGGCCACAGGGCACATCAGGAACCTGGAGGGGTTAAGTTTCGGTTGTTACACTCCAACACCTCATTCGCTTTCATACGCACCGACGCTAATGCATTGCTATATTGACGCAATACTCGGTGGTGTACACCCTATCCGTCCAGAACAATGGTGGCCCTGTGGTGATGGAGAATAAACCCCGAGTCCTTTCCCCCCGCGTCCTTCACGCGAGGAGTGGAAACCCGGGGGGGTGGAAGGAGAGATGAACAGGGGTTGAAAGCACTGTTCCGAGTATTTGACGCGTTTGTTCGACACTCGAAACAACGCAACTATCCACTCGACGTTACGCAGCAATGAATACAACGAGAACCCCAAAAACCTCCAGGACCGAGCGGTCTCGAGGATCGACTTGTCCTCCGAGCATTTCAATGATATTACACTCATTCCACTGAATTTAACCTGAAGACACGTGAAATTCACCGAGAGAATACAATACGCTTTTGATGAAAACTTTTTCACAGACAAAAAGTATTGAATTTTCGTCACCAAAAGTTGGGTCTTCGAAATCGGTGAAAATTTACCCAGTGCCCCTGTTTCACTCGTCAGGGTTTATTTCCCGATTTTTCACGCTCCTAGTTACCTATTTTCCGGAGAAGGCCGACAAGGGGTCCAACGATGATTTGCGAATAGCAATTGCTCCTGGACCCCCTGCGTCAGGCAAAACTGGGGAATCCCAGGAAACACTTTCTCTCGCCCCCCGCGGATTTTCAACGCACAGTAGCGAAAAGCCCCCTGGGATACCCCATGGCCATTACCTTTTTCTCGACGGTGAATCCCTATTTACATGCCTGTCAATGGGATATTTATGCTCGCTGATATTGCGTTACCGAGCGAGTAATTGAAAAATTTTCCGATATAACCGCCCCGCCAATCCTATCGCTCGCTCTGTGCCCTGCAGCAGCTACTTCCGTTCGAGGTGGTTTATATATCTGTGTGGCACGGATATTTTTTTTACTTCCTAGTGGCTTTCGCCTCGGTGATGTATATTTTCTTTGTGCCTTCGTCATCGCTCTTCTTATTTTTCTTCGCGCATACTGCCACTGGAGATTCCGGAAAAATCCGCGCACCGCTGCGAAAATTCGTGAGAAAGCGAACATTTCACACAATTTTTCGGTGCGAGAGATTTTCCAGGAATGTGGAAAAACCGGGAGGACATTCTTGGTTGAGCTCATTTTCGAGACGATAATTGAATACTCCAGTCTCGAAACACCCACTGAGAGAAATTTTTGAAGAATAATTTCACGGAGATTTGCATACTTTCATCGAGGAAAATCCCCCAACGCATTTGCATGAGTTAAAAATCGAAAAGCATCCGAGGCCCCCAGATTTCCCCACCGAAAAAACATTGACAACCATAAAATCCCCCGAAATCACAATTAAGATGACAAACGGATATTTGTGACGGGTTGGTCCGTCAGACGAATAGGAATTTCTCTCGGTGATAAAACTTCGGAGGATTCCGGGCATCACCTCGCCGAATGGATTCCTTACATCCACGAATGGTTTATACATAGAAGACGATTCCATGGGATCGGAGAGAGTGCGAAAAAAAAATGGAGTAGGAGAGAAGCGCTTTCGCTCTCTGGGTTGTACCTTTTATTGGCTGATCCACTCATCCTCGTGATAGAATCCGGCGCACGAGTCCGATTTTACTCTCTGTAACCTCCACCCTCTCACCCCCATCCCCTTGAAGCCCCCCTGATCCCCCCTGCTTTATTGGTGGACCCGATCATCCCTTTGTGAGAGGCCATTGTGAGCGTTGGTCCACGTAAACGAAATTGCTGAGGGGTTTTTCTATCGCAGAGACTTGAATACAAAGCGATAGTATTTGGGCGTGACTAGCTCTACGATCTGCCACGGTCTTGCCCCCGTTTTCACGCTAGGGTACACGAAATGCTGACCCCCCCACTTTTATCATTTCATACCCGATATGTACTGACACGCGTGGAATTGTCTCCCGGCAGTGGCAACTGTTGTCATAAGGGGCTTATCCCAAGGAAAAGCCAAATATATTCAATCCCCGTGTTATTGGATGGGCTTTTCTCCGTTTTATTTCATCCCCTCGGAAATTCCTGTGACGAATTTAATAAATGAACGTTACAACGTCTCCGAGGAATGTACGCGGTGATTAGGATGCTGTAATTGCTGGTGCTCTGTTGTTAGTTTTATTGGCTATTTTACGAGGGATTATTTATGGAGGTTCGGATGCTCCGGGAATTCAACGGAATGGGTTTCAACAGAAGGAGAAAGATGTAAGTGGAAAATTCAGTTTAACGTTAAACAAACATCGTTATTATTATCGGGATAATAAAGTCGGATAAGATGAATGATTGTTTTGAAGTACCGATGATACTCGGGATATGATTTAACCATTTCCATTTATGGTGCTACTAAATAAAATATGGAGAAGATAGTGAAAGAGAAGTTGAATTGCCTATGAATATATTTTTCGTATACACTCCGTCAACATGGAAATATTGTATGTTGCAGTTGTAGAGTAAAGTTCTGAGTACACGTACGTTGATATTTTATTCGCCCTCTCAGGGACGGAATTTTATTTGATTGGTAGCACTAAAACGTCGATGTATTTTTTTGCTGATAGAACGAGACGTAAAGGAAATAGCAGAAGTCGTTGAGATGCCTTTTTTATGTTTATCTATTGATGATAAAGTTTAGTGAGTTTTCATTACACTCGCGGTTTATGCTGATGGTGAGTTTCTGAATCGAGCCGATCCTTTTGTCGATGTGATGTTTAATTAACCCATATTTGACCAGTTACTCCAGTCCATGAAATCGAACCGCAGTCACTCGGTCCACAAAGGGCGTATCAACAATCAGAACAAAGCGGAAACTTGTTTGTCCAAAGATTCGTGGTCATTGGAGAATAATATTCATTACTGAAGCCTGCGGTTACCTTGTTATGAAGTTGCCTCGGCTTTCATTACGGATGGAAGCAAACAGAATGTTTGTCGCGTTGAGAAACAAGAAGAAGGGAAAAAAGAATAGGTACATCTAATGGTGCTGCATCTACGCCGCAGCTCCCAGGGTAGGACAATCATTAAAAACTTTACCGTTGAATAAATTTCATCCGGGAACAGAAAGAAAATGTCGTTTGAATCAGAGATAATTTATTTCACCAACTTTTCCATTATTTTATACGCATAAACATCAGAATTATTCATTACAATATTTCGTTTCATTTTTCCCCCCATCATTCATCACTCCACGCAAATGGTTTTACAATAAATAAAGATTCTTTAATTTTTCAGACTTCTCTGGGAAGGCAGCGTAGATAATCATGTGGGCGTTACATTTACGGTGTGCGTCCTCTGAAAAATAAAAATGAATGGAAAAAAGCTGCATGACGTCCTGGGATCATGCAAGGACTGTCTTTGTCTCAAGGCGGAGGTATCACGCGAGTGAGTAATACGAGAGGACCTGAGTGCCATGAATCAGAATCAGGGGGAGACCAACGAGTATGAATGACACGCCATTTATATGACGCACTTTTCCACCTTACCTCTGCCTCGGGAATTTCCGTACCGTCTCCTCATTCACCGTCATTCGCACAAAATGTGCGACGGCTAAAATATCGCGAGTCGAGGACAAAACGACGTGACAGTGAGTTCTCTCAATTTTGTTTTTTTTTTTTCGTCATTTTTTTTCTTTTTCATGTCGAATAAAAATCACTGTGCGTGGGATGAGAAGCCGGAAATCTTGTGGTACGGTAACTCACGCGTGTCCTCCCCCGGTGCCATTGTTGAGCCGACGGTCACTTCTCACTTTTATCTCATTTCTCGGGGACAATTGAATATTTCGGGTGATATTGTGCGGATGCCGGACAAAAGGACTTGTCAGGGAGAAGTTATGGTCCTGTCGGGTTCTAGTCCACACCCAACGCCAGACGGTTTTCGGTTTTTACTGCGTTTTCTTGTGTAGAGGTGAAAGTTCCAAAGCTGACATTAGTCTATTTTTTGTGGTTAATTAAATTTCTGGAAAGCCTCGGTTAGAAAACAATAGGTTTGATTTTTCCGCTGACTGGCAAGTGAATTGTCACGATTCACGAAATATATGAAATTTTATGAATGTTTCTATTTTCAATGACTGATGAATTGAAATAATGAGGAGTTTAGTGACCGTGTGACTCGTCGGGTTAAGAGCCCAGACATATTTTCCTCAGAGGAAAAGATCTTCTGCCTACGGTTGTGTCAAAGAGAGTGCCGGAGAGCCTTCGGTGGCTCCCAGGCGATTCCACCCCTGTATTTTTTACATCGCTCCCTCCAGATTTTCCCCGAGTGCAGGCTGAATTAATCATCAACTGCTTTGTGATTTCCTGAAAAATCTCAACTCTCAAGAGTCGAGAAAATTTTCCTCATCAAATCCATAAACAAGAAAGAGAAAATTCCGCGAATATCCCAACAGAGAGAGAGCATTGTCAATGTTCAAAAAATAATAATCATTTATTTTCTAACATCCAGAAGCTTTTTGCAAATCCTGTGTTTTCAAAACTAATCCATCACCGACAAAAAAAAAATGGGAAATCCGACAAAGAATTTTCCACCATCATCTCTACATCACAAAAGCCCGAAATATCAAAATCGTAACAATGCGCTCTTTATGAATACGAAATACCCTGAGCTCACAAAAACTACATTAGTCGGTGCGGCAAATAAAAAATCACCATTCGCTCTAAATGAAAAAATCCTTCAAAGAATGCTCGCATTTATTATCTTTCCACTCTTGGAATTTCCGAGATATATGCAAACACCAGAGTGAAGTCGTTAACGAGGCGTAATAAAAAATTCACTGCACCCCCAGGATATACTTGTTTATTAACAACTGACGTTAATGCGTCAAAGGCTTGCAGCTCATTCGCGAAACTTTTTAATTTTCCCCCCCTTGCCTTGTTCTCTCACCCCCGTCACTCGTCAATTTTTTCACCCACGAAAATTCCTAAACTCTTGAATCCACAAAAAGGTCCGCGCCATTCCCCCTTGTTACACCTGCGGTAAACTCGGTTGGGAAAAGTAGTGTAATGCTCAATGCACTCCAGCCAATAGCGATAAAAGTTCATCCTGACCTAGGCACTAGTTTTTATTAACCCGTCGAGCTAACCTCTGGCTCTTTTATCCCATCCCGTGTGTACTCGATATTCTGTCGCGTCGTATGCACGTGAAAAGCTGAGTGGAGTGTTACGATTTCTTTCACCCCCTAAACGCCCCAAATCCACTGATTCTCATAACAAATTTTTACCCTTTCCAATCTGGATCGGCAGAGAGTAATTAAAATTCTAGAGAAACAGCCTGAATTTGAATATTTCCCCGGGTCACCAGGAGTTGAATTTTCCCTTCGAATTTCACGACCTCATAACCCCGCAGAAGAGACTCACCCCCGGCTACCGAAATTTTCAATAATGAATCTGAATTCCCTTTCATCTCCCACTATATTTTCCCATGATGGTCGTATAGGTGTCATATAAAATTTCTTAATAACATGTAAATATGCAATTTTTACCCCGCGCTTTTTCGGCCCATTAACATCCCTTTCTGAGGCATCAAAAGACAGAGTAGTTCGTCCAGCCTGGGGTTCAACCCCTTTTGGCATTGCAACCCTCTCCCGTATTTTCCGCTTAACATTTAAATAATTACAATCCCGGTGTCGTTTAGCCAACGATAATTTATAGGTGCGATTTGCACCGCCTCAAACGTCATGCCAACCCCCTTGCGAGTGCAATGCGCCGTGGTAAATTCAACTTTTTCAGTCTTTCGTTAACTTCCCACCCTCTTTTTCAACCCTCTTTGATGGCTATGACTGAGCTTACACGCCTGCGTGCGTGTAGATTGCACGATTCGTTCCTCTTCTGTTGAAACGCTTTAACCGAGAATCTAACCCCCTCCATCCCCTATGAAGACGATCATAGTCCGTGATTCGTGCCCATGATGTGTTCACGGTGGATCTGCTTTAAGTCTCTTCCACGTGCACGCCATTTTCCTCTTCACCTCTGATCATAGAACCATCCCCGCTCGTTATATGCGATTGCATCTGAAGCTCACCCCTGTCGTTAGTTTTCCTGTCAGTGCAGATTTTTTTTTTCATCCCCCCACCGCCCCCTGTCCACCCCACCTCACTCCCCTACATTTTTTGCAATTCTTTTTTTGGGTGATTGTCTTTGTTCCCTATTGTCTTGCACTCGTCGATTTTTTAACCGATTCTTTGGGTGATGGGGCCTTTGTTTTTGTCTGTCGCTTGTCGAATTGTTTCGGTTTTGGGTGAATCGGGTCATTCTGATGATCCGGGGAAGAGTCATTAGTTTGAAGGACATGGGCGAAGGGTGCGGTATGTGAAACTTGGTTTTTAGGTGTTTTTGCGCTTGAAGGTGATTGATTGTTTTGAGAGGATGTGATTAATGAGGACGAGGAAGGGATTCAACCCGGGAGGCTGCATGAGAATTCTTCGGTTCTCGAGTTTGACATTTCTCTTCATTTCCAAAGGCTCAACCATCTCAAAAATTATCGATCTTTAAATCCATAATTTTAATTAAAAAAGGTGTATAATTATAAATTAATTATATACATCTTGAATTTTTTACGAAATTATTCTTCAGTGAAATACCGGAATTTAATTGGACTCAATCATTTTTTTTTTAATAATTAAAATACGGGTTTTGCTGGTACATTTTGAATATTTCGGGGAGAACTGTCAGCGAAATTTCGAGGAAAGTAAAACCTTGGAATTGATTTATTAATATGCAATATCGATAATCCCCGATAACATTTAATCACCTGGGATACACGATGCCCTGCGGCTTAGAATTTCACCTTATTCCATTCGGTATTCACAAGTCCACGTACGAGGGCGAGAAGCCAATGCAATTCTGGATTAGCAAGAGGCGTATGTGTGCGGACTTACACACAGGGAGGAAGTAAATATTCCAGAGGCATTCGTTTTGCTCACGAGGTGTATTGTACTGTTACGACGCTTTTCCACGCTCTCGTGAGAGCACCCGGGGTTACTTCCATCTTCTTTTTTTTTTCACCACTGGCATATGTACACAGGTAGTGCGGTTACGTTAGCAAAGCTCGGCTTCTATAAAATAGTAGTGAATCGTTAAAGTCCATATGGACGCTTCCCTGAATCAAGAAACATCGGGATGCCGCAGATCAAGAGCACATGGCTTATTCATAAACTATTTTTCAGGCCAAAGTATTTCATCCCCTATTTTACGGATGAATAATTTATTTGAAATTAGGATTAGGACAGGTGGTGGATTTCTACCTCTGATCTTCGATGTTAAAACGCATGAAAATTTATGAGCATTAATAATTTATTGTCTTTGATGAATTATGGAAAAAAAATCAAATATATTACCGCAATTTTAGGGAATTCAATTCCTCAGAATTTTCCGTTTTTTTTTTCATTGAATTTAATTCGAAAAAAAAATTATTGCCATTTTTTATATATTTTATAAATTTTATTCTCCAAATAAAAATGGCAGGGATTATTTCCGGGCCGTTTACAAAATGTGGAGATCTCTTCAATTTTTTGGGTAATTGCATTTAATGTCTAATTCGGGGGGCACAATCGGTGGAGATTAACGCACCCCAGTATGAATGAACTCTGGAATTGTCCAGATACGCCCCCTCATTACCTCAATTTGGGTATTTTCTCCCCTCGGACTTATTTCCTTAAGCTCTCGGAAACTAAACAGATGCCCAATAGTCTGTTTGCCAGGTTTCCACGAGGCATAAAATATCCCAAGCCATTTAGGCCCAGATTAATATCGGTGCGTCAGCAAATTTCAGATGCTCATTTAACCTCTCATCTACCAAGTCACCTCAAACAATATAATTTCTCAAAAATTATGCGTCCAGGTTAACGAGGGTATGAGAGCGCCTCGTTATGCTCTCCCTCAGGGATAGCCATACCTGGAAATTCCCTCTGGTGTTTGTGTCTCTTTCCTCGTTTAACCTTAGCGACACAAACGAGAACCTGACGTTAGGCCTTTTTTCCCCGGGGACGGGGAAAGGTACGAGGAGAAAAAAAAGAAAGGAATAGTCGAGGTCTATCCTGAGGTGTTGGGGCAGGTCCTCTGAGTCAAGTCAATATTTTGAGCCCTCGACACGCCGTTTTTCTACAAAATTCTCGGACTCTCCCCTGGGATTTCACAGGTAAGATCGCACTGGAAGAGACAGTTTTTTTTTATATTCGAGTACGAGAACTGCTCTCTGGAGATAGTCCCATCCACGGGGGAGTCGCTGTCACAGACTAAATCGAAACATTTTTCGTTTCTTATCAGGAACTCCCGTTTTATGGCGAGGAATTATTGAGAAATATCGAGTTTATCGATCATCCGTTCGTTAATTGAGTGGTCGCATTATTCATTTCGTAATTTAACCTGAGGAAAAAAAATCTGTGGATTGAACTGCCGCTGAAACATGGAGTAATGGATCATATTCGCCTTTTTGAAATTACTACCATCATGGAAACACGTCATCAGTCAAATATTCATCAATATTCCGGAATAAAATGATGATATATTAATAATAAACAGCAGTTAAATGGAATACCGTGGAGCGATGTTCACCTGAAATAAAAACACCCATGGATTTATGGATCATGCGTTATTTCCATTGTTCGATGGTACTGAGTGAAATAATGAGAGCCAGCCTAATGAGCTATTGCACACAATAGTCGCTTTTATAATAAACAATGAGAGTTGGTGTAAATCAATGAGAGCCGACTTGAAAAGTATTTTATTCCGATAGCATTTATTCATTCAATTCCATCAACAAATTGCCCTAAAAATAATTCGCATAATTAATTCATCCCCCTCATACCACAGATCCATAACTCAAAATCAAATTTTCTCCATTCCCGTGTTCACATTTACCCAATCAATTTGATTTTGCGAGATTGAAGAAATGATTCTCTGCATAATTAATGATTGAACTCTGGAATTTTGGAGATTAATAATGGAAGGGGAAAAATGGAATGCAATGAAAATGCGGTAAAAATGAATGGAAGAAATGAGATTTGGCTGAGTAAAATGATAAAGGGGCTGAGTATATCCCAAAATGACTTCATCAACGTACATTTGTCCCCACGTAAATTGCATTCATCTGATATTTCCACAATTTTCAGCCCCAGACGACTGGCAAGTCACTTTTGTTAGTTGAAATGGGAAAGACGCGCCACAGGGGATGCTATGCAAATACAAACGCGTTGAGAGTAGTCGGGGGTTGGTTGGGGCAATATGTAAAAGTGTTTGGCGGATTATTTTGCGTTTGTCCCGTGGGTATGACGTCCAACATCCCCTGGTGTATTCCGTGCAGGACTCAACCGCCATCAGGGATAGCCTCTACCACCACAAACTCAAATGCCCAGGGGCGGTCTTGTCACAAATTATAAGCATTCCACAGCTGTGGGGATGACACTTGTGTTTGTCGTAATTTTCTTCGAGGAATATCCCCCATTTATGGCAGTGGGGATCGGTTTATTGACGGATGTTATGTGTCATTGTGATTAAAACAATAAATACGAGACTCCGAAATTCTGAAAATTTTTCGTCATTCCTGCGCTGTTTCCGGTTCACCGAGAAAAATATTTTTTACAAATTACGGAGCAATTCACATAATTTTAAATAAAAAATTGTTTTTTGGTAGTTTAATGCGGAAGAAAATAAATTTTAAACTTTCAGCAATTTTTATGACTGTGTATTGCATGGTGAATCATCGCAGAGTGATGGGTAATTTATACGGGACCGATCGTAGAATTCATCAGACGATTCGTAAAATTTCTGTTCCAACTCAAACTTTTTATTGAATTTTTCACACGGTTTCGATTTAAATAAAGTCCTAAACCAGTGAATTTGAATTCCATGGATATCGAATCCCGGAGGAAAATCAGACGTGAGTGAATAAAATATCGCGAGTAGCCCCCTAAAACCATCTGAAAAAAGGTAAAAAAAAATCTCATTGTTTTTCAACAAGGTACGCATCGAACCAAAAAGAAAAACTCGGAATAGCACTCTTTACCTTTCAGCTCCTTCGACATGAAAAAATCGTTAGAGGGTTGAATAAGAACGAATTCCCCCTGATGATAATGGCCCCTCGTAGGGAATGGCCTCTCCTTCTTGTGCTCGCCGGTTGTTTTGAGAGGAGAAGAAAGACCGAGGCAAAACCATTGTTTGTATAGGTATAGCAGGTCCAAGAAAATGCGAGAAAAGCTTTCAGAGTTTCTCAAATCATCGCAGGCGAATTTGCTTAGAGGGAATTGAATTGAACTCGGTGAGCTCTCGCTTGAGTTTACATTCGTTGAGGGAAAATAAGCCCTCGGATAAACGAATCAAGGCGGGATATAAACATGAGATACGGATCGTATACGTTTGATTCCTGAAAAACTAATCCATAAATATCGTCGGCTCATCTCAAGGGATAGCGTAAATCCGGTTGTTATTATTTATTAGTCCAAACGTCCGACCAAAGTGACTTCTGCCTCTGACTGGCGAATGCCTCCAGCAGTCTGCAATTTTTTTTTTTCATTGCACCGAGGGGTGTCTTGGTCCAGCAAGCGAATCCCCCTTCAAAAAAAATCCCACCGAAGGGCAATGAATTTTTTTTTTCTCTCACTCGTTTTCTTACGGTCTACGCACTCCCCGAAAATATTCTCCCCTCGTAATCCACGAACTCCACCGATCTTCGATGTGGAAAATCATTTGGGTAAAACCCTCACGTTATTTACACCCTGCATCACCAATTTCTGGCGATTTTACTGGAGTTAATGGCCACGTGGAAAATTTCTCATTAGCCACCCGGAAAATGGAAACTCACGGAATCGATAGATTATAGAAACTCATTGAGTCGGAACGGCTTGAATCGATGGAATTGTTGTAAATAATTACTGTCCCACAGCACGCAAACTCAATTGCCATCGATAAATCATATTAATGAGCTTTTGATTACCGACTGCTCTTTTTCCACATCGACTTGGGCATAAAATTGTCACTGTACTTAACCGCGCATTGGATGCAACGGGAATACGCTACCTGAACCAGTTGGTCAGCCAGCGGGGATTCGATATGGGCAACTCTGCAAAAGGTTCTGCACGCAAACAGCATTTTCGAACCAGTGGCAGTAGATATCAAGCTCACAGGAAACATGAATTTACATGGCAGGACGTTATTCATAAAAAAAAATGAGGCGCCTCCCCCCGCCCCAAAAAATGGCAAAAGAAAAAAAAATCAGCCCAAACCACGGGCTGGGATTTAATTCGTTATTTTGAAAACTGCAATTCTCATTAAAATTAAAAATACCCGCATGCTAATCGGGGTGAGGGAAAATTGAAATTCACTCGAGATAAATTCATCAGTTTAATTTAAACTTCCATTGAGAATGAATGAGATAGGAAGGATTTAATGACGAGGTGAGTTCAAGTTTTCGATCGATAGAAAATTACTGGGCTTCGATAAATTATTCACCGATTGTATTTCAATCCGGCTGATTCCAAATCAATCGAGCTATTTGCAAATTAATCATTTTGAACGCTGTATTCGTCGTTAATTCGGTGCTCAATAAAGAGTAGATAAAGTGATCGTTTGATTCAACGGGAATATTTAGTTTATCTCCCTCGTTTGTTGCGTTATCGGATCTCTATTAGCGTTATTTTTACACTGGTGGAAACGGTAGCTCTCGGCATGTATTCCGTCGTCGGGCATTATCCCTGGAAAAAAAAAAAGTACGAGCAGCCCCCAAGGGTCTCACTAATGGCGTTGTCGCAACCAGTGAAACTGGATTCCACACCATATGCCCTATAACCCTTGCGTCATATTCCATTAGCGCAAGGTTTATTCGCACCTCTTGCAGCAAGGTGGAGCCCAAAAGAACGCCGACAAATTATTTTACACGTTTCCCCGACCATTTGAATTTTCCCGCTCATCACACGATATCCATCAAAAATATGTATATAAATCAGAGACAATTAAATAAAAAAAATAAACATGAAAAACGAATTCTAGAAAAGTTTCGATTAACTCAACAAATCGCGTGGGCGACTGAAAATAAAAATAAAAAATAAACAATGAACGGTGTAAAAGCAGGTCGCTGGAAAAGTCGAGTGGCTCTGTCCACTGGCTAATTAAAATTAAAATGATTTAGTGACCCCGTGTTTGGTCTCTTCACCCTGAATTTTTACCTCGACTTCTCACTCTCACCACTTCATAGTCGGAAGTGGAGGGTATATAAATTCGAATTAGCGCCGTAGAAGTTTCACGAGGCACCTCGTTGTAAATTCCTCCCCCCGTCCCCCCTCCGGCAGCCCTCATGGGGCGACGATCGAATTATAAAGTTGAACGTTTTCGAACTTGGTACTTTATACTTGGCATTTTGTGTGGCGTAAGGGAACTCCATACCTCGGTGAGGCATTACGTGGGGGGATTTAGAAGTTGACCCGCGGTGTGTTGGTGAAAATGACACACCACAGGAACTGATCGCGCACACTTTCCAACGTCATGTTCAATCCGTCGATATAAACCCCCCATTCAACCCCCTCCTGTCACCCCAACAAGTCTCAGTTCAGCTGAACTTGTTCGGGCAGGCAGTTTGTTTGTTATGCCCTCAGTGTAACCATACTCTAAGAGTCTTCCAATCATCCTAAGTACTTGCACGCCTCTGGTTCTCCTACCACGGGATTTTTATCCCCCGGCAAAAAAGGGGAAAGTAAAAAAATTAAATAAAAACTTGTCACAAAGTTTGGCCCGGGCAAAAAGGTACCAGAGTGCGGTGAGAATATTGAGGGAGAAGTGTGGACATACCTGGGGCTGAAGTTTTCGATACATCGCCGAGGATTCCGGGTACAACCTATATATCTTTTTTCTACGGGGCTATGATCCCACTATTTTTTTCGAACGACTTGGTTCACATAACTTTGACTTTTTACGACAAATAATCCACAAGATTTTTGGAATCGACTGGAGATTTTTACTCCACCACTCAGGCTAACTACCTTGCGAGTGATTGAATCTCATTTTATCTTCACTCACTGTAATGTTGATTAGAAAATTTTCCATTAGACATTTTTAAAAAAAATATTCATATAAAATTTCAATTACTCCAATCCGATTCTTCTGAATTTGGCGGGAATTACAAAAATAGTTTTCGAGTGCTCTACGATACCAGAAATTTCTTAGTCCAAAGAAGTGTCTTCCCATAATTTTGGTTTTTTATAAGACACCGATATCAACTAATGTTCAGACGCACTCTTTCCGGAATATTCCATTAATATCATTCTATTTTATCACTCCGGGACTGACTCACAGCGCGAAATACCAGAAAAATGTTCACCGGAGTTGATCTCATCCTCCCCAGCATCTTCAAGTGAAATTCAAGAAAGGTAGCCCGAGGAGAGAGTGCGTTTGCCCGTTAAGCCGATGTTTATATGACACCCGCTCGAGCTGGCCCAATAATACAGATACCAAGTGGGTTATCCGAAGAATTACGTTATCTCGGGGGAAAAACCAAACGAAATTCCCCGCGTCACCATAAAAACCATCTAGAAGAGAAGAATCTGTCCTTCTCCCCCAGAGAAGAGAGAAAAGTCTTAATTTTCGAGAGAAATGAAGTGAGCGACTTGAACTCGTTTTAAGTTAGAAGAAAAAAAAAAAGCCGAGGAGACACCGCAGTGCTGCCACATAATGCCCAACTGACCCGGGCCCCCGCTAGTACAGACGATCGTTATTAAACCTAAATCATTTGAGTCTGCCCTTCACAGCCATAACTCAGGGACGAGTCAGTGAAATATAGCTACGGTTCAAATTGTGGCCCACAGCCCTGGCACCAGGTTATTCTCTCCGCGGTGAAGTCCATCTCCCGGGCATATTTGCCCTTCCACACGTTTCCCCGGGACAAGACCATTCCACCAAATGACAATATGATTTACGAGGCATTGGCCTCTCAAGATCTAGACTTTCGCCGTATTCGGGGACTAGACACTCTGAATTTTGCATAAAGTTATTGTGGAATTTGGTATTTCAGACTGACTAGGGTGTTTTCGTGTCATACCATGGCGAAGGGGATATTAATTTCAAAGATGCCGGTTTACTGCGAGGGGGAGTGAATCAGAAGGATAGGGACCAGATTAGTCAACAGATGAGAGATTCACCGAGTCGAATCTCCAAATCCCCCAGCTGTTGTAGGAGGAACGAATCGTGGGCGCTGGATTTTAGGGCTGAGTGTTTTCAATAAATTCAGGAGGACATCCAGTATTGATACAAAATTCTCCTGTAAACATGTGTTTGATAGCCGGAGTAAAACAGATCGTTTAAAAATTTAAAATAAACCTATAAAGATCGATTATCCCAAAGGTCCACTGTGGAAATTGAAGAAATCACTTGGTTTCCCCGCCCAGGAGGTACCATAAACCCACAAGATTCCTCACCATTTGCGTCACTGTAGTGTAGACCCACGTGATCGGGGACAATGCTATTGCTCAGCCAGTAAATCTTCTTTTCGGCATGAGTTTGGCCTTCGTGGCCCCGTAAAACCGCTCTCCAGCCTTGCAAAATGTTAATGCTGAGGGGGCGAGAGGATCCCTAAACAACCAATCGAGCCTAGCCGTGAGCCAAAACACCAATACATTATTCCGAACAATCAAGACTCCATACATAATTGTTGCTCGAATATTTTTAATACACAACACGTGTGAATAAAGAATGAGACAAGAATATTTTTTGATAAATCGCTGGTGCTTGTGTATTCACTTAAGTTGGAATAATGGCTTTATAAAACACGGCAACACAGGGCTCGTTAGCATTTGTCATTTATTTTTTGAAAATCCATTCCGTAATATCGCCCGTTGAATTTATGCCCTCGGTGGTGGGTTCTATCCCAAATGGAGAGGCTCTGCACAGCATGAAGTGGGGGATTTGGTGGTATCTTTTGTACAAACCCCAGACTAACCGGGGAAACAACCCCTCCTCCACCCGAAAACTCCAGAGTTTAATTTGCATCGACAACAACCAACTCAGGCACCCTTCGGTGTCCTGGGGTATTATGTGGATCTGTTTCGGAAATCTTGCGCATATTATTACGATTAATCAATTAACCGGTCGAGGGAATATTGAAGAGGTCATCTGCCTCGGAGAGTCCACTCAAAAATATCCAAAAATATTTTAAACAATCTATTCAATTGTTGTCAGTCAAATCCGTAATTAACCGAGCAAGTGTAATAACAGAATGGTTCTATCAGTGATCTGCTCCAGACAGAGCGTGACGTCTCAGAGGAGAACAGGAAATGAAGGGATTAGTCAACCACTACGAATAAATCCCCAGGGCTGTTCTGCCCAGTATGTTGCCATGTTGGGATTGTGTGGCTCCAGACTAATCGCTAGATCCACGCATTCTCGGGTCGGTCAACATTTCTTCGAGCGTCTGATTCACTCAGCAGAGGAAGAATGAGCAACGGTTTTTAAAAATTAATCAGGGAATGGAAGAAGGGAAGAATGAAGAATGGAAATGAATGTCTTTGGATGATGAATGACGGGTGCACGATGGGGGAGAGGTATGGGAGTGAAATGTAACGATCAATTATTGTGACAAGTGCATGCCATTGTGGAGACACCGGCTGACGTGAATAAGTGATTATTGGTCTGGTGGTTTGAGGGGAGGGGGTTGGAGTATTGCTAGGGTTTAATAACGCTGGAGTTTCGGGGGTGGGTCTTGGAGACGGACAATAGATTGGATGACCGTCTAGGCGTTCCCGATGGGTGGACAAGTCGGTCACAACTCATGGAGGCTAAAAGGAACATTTCACCAGATCGTCGAGAGGAAAGTGAAGACGTTTTATTTTTTTTTTCTTCCAGGGAGACACTGGGAGGTCCTGAACGTTTATCCTTTGTGTATCACTTTCTTTTCATCCTTGGCTGATGGTATCGATGCATCATTCTTTTCACCGTGTCTCGAGGAGTTGAGGCTCTTTCCATGGAAATGTCGTCGTACTCGTGTATTTCAGATTCTCCAGTGAATTTTACCAGCGTCACCGTTGCTCCAAGGGGTCTATCGGATACGAACACAGCACTTGCGTTGGCCACGGAAGCCAGAAGCTACTTATCCTTCCTCCTGGGGCTTTCCACGGAGAAGTATAAATTTCCTTTGACTAACGTCTACAAACCCACAGGAATGAGAGTGCACCCAGATAGTTGGAGTATAAGTGAGTGAGATAGGGTGGGCTGGGGGTGGTATGCCGGATTGCATTCGGTTCTAAATTAGCGTCACGGACTTGGAACTTAAAGTCCCATGGGAAGCAAATAGCACGAGATCGATAACCGCTGTGCCTTACACCGAAAACCCATCCGACTATATTCTAGTCACGGTGGATTTACCACGTTCTGAGATTTTCCAATTGATGTTGGGGTATCTTTGGGTTTTTGGGGTAGTCGTCCAGGCCGGTTCGTTGGCGAATAATTGGAGAAATCCCACACACAAAAGACTGCCATCTCACGATCACGAAAAATTGTTAAATTCTTGAAAATGGGAATGCATTCTTTAATTCTGTAAAATAGGGATGATTTTTTTTATTGAATATTTTACTCCGTGCAGCTGTAAGGTATGTAATTTATTATTCAATATTAATCGATCTGCTGTTATTTGGGGAATTCATTCGAATATGCCACGCTGAATCGCGACTTCGTATTATTCTTAGACCGAGCTCACCCAGCTTGTGAATTTTTTTCTCGACGAAGAAATAATGAATCATTCACTGTTCCCTTCGTTACTCAGTAAAATATCAATAACAGCTTCTCCATTGTCCACCCCTGCCCTCTCCCAAGTTCAACCTAATCTCCACCAACACGCTGATTCAATCCTCCATCACCCAGAAGCACAAAGAGCTCTCCCCATCTCTGAAAAACTTTCCCATAAATTCGCTCTTATCTCTTATCTCCTCCTGTTTTGATTTGTCGCCATGATCCAACTAAATTCTATTAGACTGCGATTACATCACACCCTCTAATCCCCACTTTTTCTTTGATGATGGCACACGTGGGGTTCCATTCATTTAATGCTCGTCAGTGTCGGAACCCCCAATTTATTGTTTTATTTACTTTGTGTTAGATATTAATATTATTAAATCACCACAAGAAAGGAACAATAAATTGAATGAAAATGATCAGTGACGACAAGTTCTTTATCATTAAAAAAAAAACCATACAATTTACGGTGCATACCTGGATGTGGAAAATTGCTGGAGCAATTGTATGTACAATTGTTTGTGTAAGTATGGAAGGGATGAAGGGATGCGGAGGGGTTGAAGGGAGAAGGAGGGGAGGATGGGTGACAGAGGAAAGGTATTGTCTATGGTGGGATGGGTAGTCTCATTGTCTTGCCGTCAGACAGGGGTGCAAACATTGCCACCATTTCATCCTGTGCCCCTCCACCGGTGCAAATGGGGGTACGACAGACTATAGATGGGCGCATGTACCACTCTAGCCCAATGCATTCAAGTTATCGGTGGCACTAGTACCGAGGTTACTTCAACCTGCATGTGCGGAAATTTATACACCCGGGTATGGGTCATATATTGGATACGTGTACATGAATAGTTGATGGTAAGTGAAAGCTTTTTGCGTCATGACAAAGCTTTGCCACTGGTTCCTTCCGGGGGACAATTCCCTTCGACTCGCCATTTTTTTTTTTTCATCAGAATTTTTCCCAAACAATTTTTCACGTACAAAATCCAACATCATCGCGATAAATAATGAACGAAATGAAATGAAGTCACATATCAATTAACACTACCCCATTTTTCCCGGACACCTCCCAATAAACGTCAAACACCGGGGGATAAACTCCAAGCTATAAAAATAATCGGAACGTGGGTGGAAACAAGTCGGTGAAAATGTGGCATTTCCACTTGAGAAAAAAAGGGGATATTTACGAGTCACCATTGGCGAAATCTGGTAAAGGATACTGCAAGATACAGAAGCCAGGGTATTTCTGGATGACTCATCCAGGACTTTGGTATTCCCCACGTCTGTCAAGGAATCGGCCATTTGCCACAGAGACTCGGAATGACCTGATCCCCTTCCCCCAACAGCTCAAGAAAAAAAAGAAAAAAAAAAGAGAGAACGAGAACACTAGGTTGAGCAGGTAGATCTAGGGCTCTCAGATGTTCACCACATGCCATTGAAACTCGCCGGGAACCTCTAATTATCACAAAAAACCGTGAAGAAACAGCCCGCAGAACCAGAGTCGTCAATTGCAGAGGTTCACCTCTCAAATTAAAGAGCCAGAAAAATATCCCGAGTGCGTAAAACTTGGGATTGTTTTGAGAGGCTATATTTACCGTGAAGAGCCAATTTATTTATGACAAATGGCCGGACATATCTGTACAAATAGTTGCTCGACTCTCGAGACCCTCTTACCCCCTGAACTGAACCTCATCAGATTTCATCTCCCCCTTTTATCCAAAAATAAGACAGTGACGTGTTGAGGAGATACGAGCTTTGTGTACTGATCACAGCTGAACATATGCCCAATTTCCACCCCTCGGGAGAGTGAAAGCACGTTTTATCACTGATGGAAACGGGGGACCCTGGCCCTGTAATCCTTTGATCTTTCCATTTCACAAAATTCACAACTTTGTTTCCTTTTCTACTTTCATTTCCACAAGTTTCCGCCTCTTCGGCGTAATTTCAGTCGCAAAATCACCAACCCCTTGGAATTTCATTTTGGTCGAGTGAAATTATTGATGAGGTGATGGTAAAAAAAAATAATTGTGTGTCAGCACTCAATTTTTCTGTTAAATCTGCTGCTTTCCCGACTATGAAAACTGTCAAATTAAATCCATAAAAAATAAACACACAACTGCATAAACTCGTAATCCTTTGATCTTTCAATTTCACAAACTACTATCCTCCCATTGGTTCCTCACCTTCTCCACTCCGGTTTTTATCTCAACCTCTCACTTCACCCAGCCAATACCACCGGAAAAACCGGGAAAACAGACGAGATTAGTTTCCAAGATACGGCCAGAAAATTAGACAATAAACCGCTATAGTACATCGTACAGTCCGAGAATCCCGAATTCCGGGTTAATTCACGCCACGTTTCATTGGTTCGGAGGTTAGATCCTCTCTCGTGATAGAGGAAAGTCGTTTGTACGACCTCCCACCCTCCAAGCGATTTCATCGGGTCTGAAGTTTGAAGAAGGAGAAAAAAAAAGCCGTCGATTTCTCACCGCCGAGAATCGCCAAAATTCCCAAAAAAATACACCTTCAAAAATAAATTGCGTAAACCTAGAATAACTTCATCAAAACTACTGCATTGCATATATAAAATATTCACCAATATAGTTGTCACCTGGAGGACACAACAGAGACATTAACCCCTGCATTAAAAAATAAACGGACGCGCCCGGTGTGCCCCAAAGATTTTTATCTCCATCTCCCTTTTGGGCCTCAATAAAGTCATTTGAATTTCCGAAAAAAAAACAATTCACTTGTTCATCTACTTTATTATGTGGCTCACCTCGGTGCAGGTATATAAACTCGAGGAAAAAAAAAAGAGAGATGTGTAAGAGATTTTAAAATGTAAGCTGAATCGTGGGGGCATAAAAAAGAAAACTTAACCGACGCGCTCTATTCCGAAACACTCTCCCTTGCAATATTAATGCGAAGAGATGGTGAATCATTGACTGTCTGATGTAAAGTCGGCGAGATTACGGGATTGAGGTAAATTCTGTGGAAGTCCTCGGCATTGATTCGTAATGACTGAATAAGTGTTGGGGCTAAAAATATGATAAGAACGCTCGCTAGTTTTAGCTAGTTTTAGCATAACTATAGCCGGCATTATAAGTATTTTTAACTCTTTGTAACAATGCAATGTATTAATACACAATTGATTGCGTTGGCGTGCGGAGAGAGTAAAAATAGTTCGACCCAAATCGTGGGTATTGTTTACAGGCGGAAAAAATTTGCAGTGGTATACCCCCAGAGGAATGGATAATTCAGAAATAAAAATAAAATCAATATCAGTATATTTATTATCAACTTCCAATTCAAGTATAACACAATAAAGTTGAATTAAGAATATGTTTTTGCGTGAATATATTTTCCTAACGAGGCTCGATGCCACCGGACTTGATAAACAAAATTTTTTCCCCCGTCATGTTGAACTTCTTCAACATCTGCGATGTTCCACATAAAAGTTGGGCCAATTAATAACAGAAAACGTAGCTTTATCAAGTAATTTTTCGCTTTCAATTGGCTGGCATAACGTTAAATAGCCGGTGGCAGTTTTGCTGTGAAGCCAAAAGTCCGCGACCATGCGGCCAACTTTGGCTAGCCATAGCCTGCGTTCGAATTAATGGTCTCCAAGCATTGTCCTGAGTTTCTTGAAACAAGTAAAGACAAAGTTTGGAAACTTCACAGCGAATTCACACGAACGATATATCGTCCAAGTTGAAACTTGACTCGCACTTGGGATTCACGGTGTGTACATTGGTTAAGGATGGACAAGAGTGGGAGATGGTGAGGTAGTGCAAATGGGTGGAAGGGGGTGGCAAGAGGTGGGGTGGGGTTGAGAGGGTGGGGAGTGAGGGTTTTTGGTATGTGTTGAGTAGGTGGTGGATGCAGTTGGCGCTCGCTAAATGCAACGTATGCAAGGCTCGAGCTATTAAATGGCACTCGAGGGAGCACGTACACACAATCCAAAGCCCTATATCGTTTTATCCCACACACCAACTGCTTCTGAGCGGTTGAACGCTTATACACGTGTACTTGACTTGTGTTTTACAAAATAGCCGGTGTGTTTTGGGCCGGGAGGGAAGTTTCACCTAGTCACCTTTTAACTGGCGGCTCGCCCATACACGCACAACCCCAAAACTATACCCGATATTTATAGGATATAATTGACCACTTTGAAGCGTTGAACGGTGATTTATAGCTTGATGGGAAACTTCAGGAAGACGAGGACGATAGAAAATCGTAAAACTAACTCGCCGTGAAGAGAGTGGATTATTCCGAGAGTTAGGCGTCTCTAAATCATTTGAGGATTTCTTCGTTTTTTCGGGAACTATCCGGTGATTTACGATTGGATAATGTTTATAGTCAATCGAATTAGGGGATTATAGTTCTCCAGGGATTCACGGGGATCGGGGATTTATCGGATTACTATGACTTTTTTTTTCATTCATCAATTCTCCTTTCAAATTTAATTATCACGTGATAAATACGCGTTTCATGTGAGAATTATGTATTCGGTGTTAATTCAATATTGCGGAAAATATTTGACCGATCGATTTGAGATTTTTTCCAGATATGCCTGATATTGGAGATCGTCCATTCGAAGACAAAATATATAAAGCAAAGGAGGAGGATTTTCTCGTGGATCTTAGATACCCATTTTCCGTCCGAAAAATTCGATCGACGTTGTCTATCCCCCAACAACAGCTGCATGATGATTGGCTTTTTCGAGAGTGTGTGCCCTGCCCTCAAATCACTCTCCACCCTGTAATTTACTCGAAGATGCCCCCTGGAAACAAAAACACGTATGTGAATACAACATCCGACTCCCGGAATCCTAAAAAGAATCGACTATATCTCCGCAGTTTGAATGCATTTCTCGAGAAGAACATTCTCGGTTGTTTAAACCCTGGAACGACGGTCTGTACATGTGCCCACGGCCTGGTAATCTTTCATGATCATCATCACGTGTCCTGAAGGCACACAGAGTAATGTCCGCGTGAGGAATACACAAAAAGGAAACGATCATTTTGCTGTGAGTGTCAGAAATTAATATATTTTATATCATCCCATCAATCCCGGATATTAAATATTATTAATTATTACGATTGTAATAATTATGAGTGTGATATTAATTTGAATAGAATTTTTGTGGGGGCTGGTATGTCTTGAGAAATGTCATTGAGAGTTAAAAAGGTGAAAGGCCATGAGATTTCATCCATTGGAGTACGTATGGGAGTTGACTGCTCGGCATTTCATCATCCTCGAGGTGTACGAAGAAAAGGCAGGTTTGTCTTCCCATTTCTATACGCACTGGGGTAGAATAGTTCAACCGTTGACATTTCAATAAACTGCCGGAAAATAAGGTCGGACGATTAGTCTAGGTGAGGGCAGAGGGGAGACAATCGAGGGAACAATCAGCTCTTGGCTTTTGTCGTTCTCTGGGTGATGATTATTCCGCCTTTTCAATGCCTTCCTCCATTAAATGTCTTATGACACCGTTTCAGGAATTTTTCACTGCTGGTAAATGACTCGGGGTTCAGGAATAGCGGCAGTCCCAGATGATTCATGATGATTGTATTGGAGATCTGGTATTTTCCAAAATTTCAACAGTGTGTAAGAATTATTTCTGCATTTTCATGATGAATGGATGAATAATAATTGAGTTCTGGAATTTTTACTGAATTTCATCTCGTAAGAAAATAAAATTTCCGATAATGACCCGAAAAAACCATAACCACCGATAAATATTCCTGCAACGTCAAGTTAATAATTACTTTGCCCCTCACCCCCATCAGGCCATAAAACTTATTAAACCCCCAAAGTGGAGGAGAAACAACAGTCGGTGGAGTCCAAAAAATGGACACTGGAAAGTGCAATGTATTCGTAATCTTTATTTGTCGTCGAACGAGTTTATGAGACAGGTAGGACAGACGATGGGTGCGGATTATATGCAAAAATATATAAGGCACGCACGCCTTGGAGAGACAGAGGTAAAGGAAGGGTGCCTGTCTTTTTTTTTCCGACCAAGAGACAGAGAGAGGATTCTGAATTTACGAGACGACCGGTTGCTCTCAACTTTAAGAGATGGTCAGTGGAGATATAATTTATCTCTGTGCGAATTTTCGACGTACCATTAATAATTTTTTTTTTCCTCCGAAACGTTTATTATTCATCGATATTGCCTGCCATTACGCGATCGTTTAAAGTCGACTAAATTCACGTCAATGGTGCAATCAGATAGTCAATAATTGAAATTAGTATTCAGAAGCGATAAAAATTCGCATTCATTGTCTTTTTTATTATCTGGTTGGGCTGGTGTAATTTTTTACTCTCTCCCTCGTTCCTTAAAATCCCTTTATTGCTCACTATCGTGAAATGCTACTCCAGGGAGCGATTGGTAGCATTGATTCTCAAGTGGAGACCCGGTATGTCTCAGCAAATGGTGAGAAAGCCTTCAATAACACCCGCCATTTATAACTCTAGCCCGTGGAGTTGTCTGTCGATGAAGAAAATTGTCGTGGATTTCAACCCCCTTGAGGGACCACAGACTTATTCTCTTTTTTTTTTATCCACTAGGTCTTTGGCCCTTGTGTTCTCTTCTGTCTGTGGGAGATGGCCAGGAATCTAAATGGGAAGGAATGGAGGAATTTTTGAAAAGGGGTTTGGGACAACGTGTCGTCACCTCCATTTATTCACCGCCGATTGTTTGCACTCTGGGGGCACTTTTGCTATAAATTGTCCGCCATTGCCGGCTTTGTTTAGACAAATGCAAATGAAGGATTTTTTTGGGGGAGCGCCATCGGAATTTAATGAATATTTTTTATGGGGCGAACTCGTTCTTTTGCCGGGGAGATTCTTTCCGATCATTAAGGATGTCCAAGTACCTCTTGCCGATTGCTCTCGGCCATGTGGTAAATTTTCTAGTTTTTACACTTCGACTCCGACAATTTTATTTGTACTGACCTCAACTCCATCGTATTTCAACCCAGTCATCGTAAACCCGTTGTTTTTATTTCAGAGATCGACCGGAATGAATAAACACTTTAATTCAATTAAAGACCCATTGATTAAAAATTCAGGTCGCCTTCCTCTCTCAATATCTTCGATTATAATGCCCTGAAGTGACTAAACACCTTTCAACAACTGTATCAAAAAAAAAATAACCGTTAAATTAATAAACTCGATACAAATAACCGGTTGAATAAATTCCTTCCAATTCCGAGTAATCGCAGTAATTAGAAAACGAATTAAATTCGTTATTATCTTCTGTTTATCCCAGTGTTAGAATATGAATCTGAAAAAAAACGTGTAGAAAAATAGAAAGGACCGGAAAAATTTCCCTTTATGCTCGAATATTTTTCATATCCCGTCATTCTCCGCACCTTAAAAGCCGTTAAATATCCCACAGATCCATTCCCACTGGATCCCCCGGATGATGCTGTATTTATAAAGCAACAATACGAAAGGAATTGCCTCTTTTTTTAACACACAAGAGTTTCCACCCTGCGGCGCACGCGTTTCGACACACTAGGCGGTCCTTCCTCCTGTCCGGTATTTTCTCAGTTTCGGCAATGGTATCACACTGAGAAAAATGTTGAGAAATATAAAAAAAAAAAACTATCTCAAATCCTGAACCTATAAATTCACGTCTCAAGGCTGGCGAGGTGTCGAGTGGATTATTCCGAATCAATTTATCTTTTTTTTTTCGCTTCCTCTTGGATTTTTTGGGGGGTGGGGACAGATCAAAGGGATGCCCTGACGAGTTTCTACTGGCGGATGGCAAGCAAAGCGATGGGATGGTTCAGAATCCAACGAATTTCGACGATTCACGGGTTTTCGGGAGGCTCAGGGAATTCCAGGATTTCACGGTGGTGAAATTTTTGAGATTTTTTTTTCTAATCAGTCTCGACAATGAGAGAAAATAGAATCGAAGTGGAATAACTGGAGAGTCTTTTGGGGATTCGGTGAATTGGAAGCACCTCATGCAATGAGGAAATTTGATAAATCATTTTCAAGCAACTTGAAATATTATTGGAGATCGAGAAGTGGATAAGGGGCAATTTATTCCGAAAGAATATTCAGCAACCAATGAAGTTTTAATAGCACCGATAAATCCACCGGTTCAATAATCCTCAGCTCACGTCAGGGTCTCACGAATCAAGATAACAATCTCGAGACAATAAACGTCTCTCCCAGTACCAATGTACGTCCCACATTCGACTTGCATAACAGTCGATTGACACACAACCCCATAACGCCCGACGTTTGTACAATTCCATTCTGGGATGTCTACATGAAATTAACGCACATCGGGTTGTCGTGGTGCACCCCGAAATGCGTACATACCCGCGAGGTTTTCCGCAGGTGTTACGCTCCGAGCGAAGATGACGCGCCAACCTGCCAAATACTGGAAATCGTTGGGGTCTACCGCACCAAGAATCTGGAGATCCTGGAGTTTCTGGAGTGCATTGCATCGCCGACATCAGGGAAATGGTCGATTGATCGAGGTCATTGATTTGACGAAATGCTGAGGTACCTAAAAAAAATTCCTCTCCCTTCAATCCACTGTTCATTCATCCATCAATTAATTCAATGCAATTTTTGGACGTATATTCATTCATTTAGCAGAGTGTCCACCCGCGCAGAGAGCAGAACACCTGGAAATGGAATATATTGATCTCCCCGACGTGTTGGAGAATTCCCGACACATTGATGTTCATCTCTACTCCTGTCCTCAATCCCAGAGAATGGTCCACAAAAGAGCAAACTCCTCATTGTGTCCGATATACCCCAGAAAGTCCCAAGAAATTACTCCATCTCTCGCAGCATCCCCACCATATTTCCTGGACCAAGAGGTTATTTGAGCCGAGGTCCCATTGTCATATCGTTAGCACAATAGGGGCCAGCTGAAGGATCGGCCAAAACATTGAGACGTATCCGTTGTTGTCGCTGTCACCGACAGACCCACCCCGTCGGTTTTAACCCCCAACATTATTACGAAAATATTTGAAGCTCGTATTGAGATCCTGGTGGTCCAACTGAGGTACGAAATGGCCTTTTTCCACCATTGTCGAACCGGTTTACCTAAATATCTACCTCACAACTGCACATTATGCTGTCTCCAATGGATACTCCAGCCGATTCTCGGGATCACAATAGCATGACGCTTTATTGATGAAAAAATGTCACTCGATCCTCATATTTCCGGAGGAAAATATTTACCGGTGTCTCTGTTTTCGTTTCATGTTGCGTGTGCAGCCTTTCTTCGGGGGATTAAGGTGCACAACTGTTGGATAATATTGGAGATGATGATTGCCATCTTGGCTTCCAACACCGGTGTTGAAAATTTGTAAGTTATTGTGGTGGTCGGGAATATTGAAGGATAACAAGCTGTTGGGGTTGTGAATTTCTTCGGAATCTTCTATTATAATTGTAGGATTAATATTTTTTTTTCTGGGCGTTGGGATAAATCAATGATAAATTTCGTCTATTCACCCGATCAATTTCCTGCCCTGCATTGAATCATTATTATTTAAATAAATTTATATTTTTTTTATTCGAAATATATCCGACCTAATTAATTTCAGAATTGTCAAGACTAGCAAGCTAGAACTGTTAAATGTTGGCAAATTATTTTAATCATCTCGTGTCGTCGCATCCATTCGCAGTTCCATTAAATGAATAATAAAATTTTGATCGTTGTTTATTCCGGGAACAGCCGAGCGATCACAACAGACGGTCCTAAATATTTTAATACCCCCAAATAGCAATTTGAATATCCCTTGAATAAATCAACCGCTCAAAATTCAGGGATAAATTGAGCATAAAACATTTTACGGAGTGATTAATCCCGGAAATGACGAGAGGGACGCGTCGCGTGTTGAGTGGTTTTGAAAAATAATTCACGGTTCCTTAAATACGTCAATCCACCTGAGGATTGTTATCGGTATGGCAGCATGGGGCATGTGTTTTTCACGTCTTGAAGCCTGAAATTACACAGTCCAAGCTATAACCACCTAAAATAGATGAAACGGTCTAAACACCCGTTTCGAAAAAAAATAAATAGGGACCATGATTACAGGTTTGCCCCCAGTAGTTCCCCCAAATATCACTGGACATTTTATCGAGCGACAGTGAACCATCTCCGAGAGGAAACACTTCATGAAAATAATAAGAATTTGAATGTCCGGTGCTGGCCCAGTGGAGGATATAAAAATGCCCAGTGGGAATGCAGAAAAATGTCTAACATCGAATTAAAATAGTTCCTCATTCTCACCGTCATCGTAATTATCCTTTTCTCACTGTCATTCTCCAGTAATTATGCGCGTAACACACATGATGAAAACTGGCTCGCATAAAATTACAGGAAACGGTGAGAAAAATTCTCTTACCCAGTGGCGCAACCCACTTTGACCCCGGGCTCGAGGTATTTTTTCGCGGTAGCTAGTGCTCCAGGGTAAAAGAGATGGGGAATAGAATTTTATACGAAAAGAGAATATCTGACTTTTTGTTTTTCATGAATTTTCTCCTTTTTTTCCCTGACCCTGACCCGGAAGAGCTGAAATACCAAACGATGAGAGGAAAACACGTCTCCCTTCGCATCCCATAATTCTCTCGGTGTGCTGTAGGTCAGGACCCTATCGTGTGGCTTCGTTGGTGTCCCATTGCTCTGGCACATGTCATCCGCCTCCTTTTAATCACCACTTCAGAAAGGATGTCACGAATTGCCGGGAGTGAATGTGAAAGCTGGTGAGATAAAGCATCGGAGAAAATGTTTCACTTTGTTTTATTCCTTTGGAATAAAAGCTCTGGAAATTCGTGGGAATTCCAGGTCAAAATAATACCAGCAACTGAATGCGTTTGGATTTTTTATTCATATTTCTAACTCAAATGTGAAATTTTTCGTGAATGGGAGGGTAAAACCGTGAAGAGGCCAGAATAAAAGCGCAAAGAAATTCGTTTTCTCTGGATTTCTGAATGAGTTGAATATTTACAAGAAAATCCTGGATTTATCAGACAAAATTAATTAATGATTTTTTCATCAACGCATTCCCCTAACATCTGGAGTCATTAATATTCTAATTATTCGCACGAATTGAGTAATTACACCGAATTTTTCGAGTAAACTTCAGATTTGATTGTTCAAATAATTTTTCAGTCACAATAAAATAGAAGAGTTCTTCTGAATGATGAATGATTGCCCTGGAATCGTGATTGACACGTGGAAAGATCAATATTATTCTTCCCCATTGTCACAACGAGCCGCACGCAAATAAAACTCTCACACGAATAATATTTAACCAGGAAGAATTCCGTGGAAAACGTCACGCCGTAGGTGAGGACGAGGTCGTGGCCCTTGGAAAATACGAAATCCACATGGTCCGTGGGATATATCTAGATCTGTCATCCCCCAGGGCGCAATTTTGGTAAACACCTTTCCGTAGGTCGCAACCGTTGTCCACAGACTGGACGTGCCCTGAGCCAATGTTTGCGCCCATTTCTGCACCAAGGAGCGTTAACCCAGGGGAAAAACAAGCAAACTCACCCATCGCACATGCTTCCTCTCGGATCGATGGACATACTCGATGGTTACTTCAACGTTAAACCATCCAGGAATAAAGGGCTTCAATAATAAATTTCGTAGCTCGCGAATTATTTGGGTGAAAATCCAATTCGACCGCTCGTTGGATTAACATAATTAATTTTTTATCTATTCATTTAATAAATACCCCGTAGATTTTAAACATCAAGAATGAAGTATGCGAAAATCCGGAAGTACGAGGGATTAATTATTCTGGAGGAACTGCCGGTAATTTATCCAGTCATATATTCAATATCTCGTTCTCCAGCTGGAAAAAAGATTTGTATATATTCTTGATTTAGGACACCAGGAGAATTTCACATTGTCGGTGTCATCGATACACACGTACGCTCACTCGTGATGTAGAGCTCTTTGTGAATTCAAGAAGCGAGATCCACCCATCCACCCATCCATGTCAAGATACCTCGGGGTGATACATTTTTGGTGGAAATGCACAGCGATGATGGGGCAAATCGTTTATCTGAATTTCCAGCGAGAAGAGTCTCCACGATTTCCAGGATTTTCGAGTGATTGAACTAAGATGACGTCGAGAGCTAATGGGGGTTGAAAGCTTCCGCATTTTGCCGGTTACTGTTCAAATTAATTATTTAATTAGCACCTAGCGAGTTCGTATCACCATTTATCCCTAACTACGACGGGACTCGCAATAAAAATACGCTATTTGCCCCCAATTTCCATGGATTCATTCCCGTTTATCGATAATTAATGTAATTTTATGAAGGCTTTTCCCTTTAAATAATTCAATTAGTGTTGAACGAAATTATTTGATTATGCAATTGAATTTCTAAGTGCAATTTAGCTCCTGCTGACGCTTAGAATTTCTTTTCGGTTTTTTAATCTTAGAATTGATCATTTGAGTAATAGAACGGCGAAGTAGATCTTGAAAATTGACAATTTTCCTTCCCTGCGGAACTAATGTGATTAGTAATGGATTTTCAATAGTCTTTCCCGCGAATTGGGGTGAATTCCGCACATTAGTCGAATCAATTTCTCCCGAACTCGGTTCTTATAACCGAAAATGTGGAGGTACCAATCGTAATTACAGCGTTAAAATCGAATCGTCAATTTACGATATTCAGGTAATGCCGCGAATCCACGATGTCCTGTCCCTCCATTTCACTCTTATTATTCATCCCTCAGCAGCGTGCAGAGGGATCATACGTGGTGGGAATTTAAATATAGAAGTGGAAAAGTCTGAAGTCGTCGAGGGATTTGTCAACTTCTAAAGAGTAATTTCACCCTCGGCCGAAATTCAGAGCCCCAAAAGCTACCAGACAACTTCAAATTTAAATCCACATTGGAAAGATATATTTTTCCACAATGAGCTCCACAAATTCATCGAGCATCCCTTAAATAGTCTGCAATAATTATTTAAGCATGAAAAAGCAGACAAATTACTGTATCTCAAAATATCCCCGATGAGTCCATATTTTATTGTATTCCATTGTGAATTTTCAGCTCTAAAATTGGCACCTGAAAAATATCGACTCAGTCTCATACAGGATTATCGACACCATCGTTACCTTTTTCAAATCAATTCCATCCGACGAAGGTAAGACAAATTGGAGTAATTAGTATCGCCTGCTCGATGTGAACCGAATAAAAATGTCGCGGTTTAAATTAACCGGATGATAAAAATCCGAGTTCCAATCAGTTATCGATTAAATACATAATATATCCCACGTACCGTAGTAGCTGGTAACACATCCGCCCCTCGACTGACTTCCGTGGCGAAATAAAAAAAAAATGCCCCTGAAATGATAACAAGGAGAACAAAGAGGGCGTACCCTCCATACCCTCATTTCTCCACTCCTTCGGGGGTCTTACCTTTACTTCCTTTTTCAATTTCTCCTCGTCCGAGATATAATCCGTTGGCTCTCGGAGCCGGATCCCTTCGTGCCCTAAACCCCCTCTGGACCCCCCCATTATTTCCCACCCCCCGTACACGTCGGCAATAAGATCCACCGGGAGTATCTCGGCGCCACGTATTTTCGCGCCAACTAATAGATGCGAGCATTGCAGCTCCCGAAAATTCCGCAGCTCGATTTCACACGCGAAATAACCGAACGAACCACCTCTACTCCTGTAGATTATTTTACTGCATCCCCCAGCAGCCGCCCACTAATAAATAAAACCGCGAAAATGTATGGAGCAACGGGGAACTAATTAATTCCAGAATATACAGACAAAATATCTTTGTCAAAATTGGTATGTTGACGTATTAGTGAGCGACCGTACTGACATAGACCACTTTGTAATTGGAATTTCCTCTAATTTTACGTTCCTTCGGTGAAATTTTGGTATATTCAGTGCGAAATATTCAGCAAATAATACAAAAAATAATAATAATAATGAGTGACTGCATTCACGGACACTCGTTCAATTTTTTTGGTGCATTCCACTGCGAGAATTTTTATCCAGAAAATAACTTAGAAATATCTAAAATTGAAATAATATTTTTCGCGTATCGAGTGACGAGGAAATTCTTGGCAGCTGAAGCGTAATCATGGGGTGAATGAATGGCCGATAGATGGAAAATGGATGGAAAACCATGGGTAGATCTAACCCGTGTCCTCCGGACAGATCCTCAAGTTATGAGACATCTCGACTGGTGCACGTACTCACCTAGTCGTTGCAGCTCGTTAGGACTTTCGGTCGTTTACCCCCGAGTTAGCCCGGGTTATTCTTGTTCCTCGTCCTCCCAACCACCCATCCACCCACCATTCCATCTCGTGCCTGAGCTCCTACATAACCGTCGTAGTTTCAACGGTATTTTCCCGCGGAGGTACTATTCAACCGAGTGAAGAGAGGAAGAGAGAGGATCGAGAGGAACTGCCGTCAAATTGGCGGGTAAAGACCTTGCCTTTAAAGGCCGAAGCGTGACTAGCATTGTAGAATGGAGGAAACATAGTCCTGAGTTACGTACGCAAATATTACGACGCTTGGGACCTGTCTCTTACGCTTTTTCTCATGTCCCCGGGTGAACATTTTCATCCAGTGAATTTCATTCCAGAAGCTCCAGCTCTTGTCCATTTTTTCCTCCTCTTTGCGTAATTATCTTGATTTTTATCGCGTATTTGGTTAGTCCTGGAAGGGGAGGATGTGGCTTCACATGATTTTAGTTTATTCAGGGTGAGCTTTGTGCTTCTCGTATGAATTCAAACGAGCACCCGGGATGGGCTGGGGGTTATGTGTGGGAAGCTAGAGTCGTGGATAATGCGGTTGGGGTTTCTACTCGCGTTCCAGACTCATCCGCAAAACATGCATTAGTTATTGTTGGACCGGAGTGGACAAGAACGAAAGATCATGGGGACCAATTGCAATGTCTCAGGTAAAAACAGGGATCACGAATATCAGTGATAACAGATAGAGAGAGAGTTAAGAGAAAAATGGAAAAGTCGAGAGCCGAAAGTGTACAACAACGTGGAAAAAATATGATCCCTCTTGATAATACTGTGGCAGTGTTCCCGATGGGAAGTAACCCTACACGCGATTACATAATGACCATCTTGAGGGCACACGTTCGAATCCAGGGACCTGGTCATGACACTCTAAAACACGTGTAACCTCTTTTTGTTGGCGTGCAACCATCAGCGGGTGTTCACATACAATTTTTCATCTCGATGAGAAAAAAAAAAACCCCAACGAGCGAAGGGTGGGCATATTGGGATCCCATGGAGCACATCTCCACTGTCAGTCTCACGTATCTATCATGAAAACAACTTGATCGCCACCACCAGATGTTTGATACGTTGCGCTCATTTTATTTATTGAGATCCACCGGCGGCGTGATAATTCACTAGGTGGTCCTCACCATTCACGATCCATCAACGAATACCCATGAAAAAAAATTCGGGGAAGCGAGAAACGATGAATTCACGTGCATAAACTTGATTAAAAATTCACCGTTCACCCGTTTCCAAGCGGTGAGGTGTAATAGGCAGATAAAACCCACCAATTTCCTTGAATTCCTTGTGCACCAACGCGAGAGATAACGCAATTCTTCATGTAGATGCTGCAGATGCGCAGAATGGGATAAATGGGAAAAAATTTACTGGGAAATCCTAGTAGAGCAGTAGAAAAGGGGCATCAAATATATGAAATACAATGAAGAACCCGCGAATTGTTCTCTCAGTACGTGCAGTACCGTATTATTCTCGAATATTTTATCACATTTTTTTCTTAATTTATCGTGAAATTAATGAAGTTGCTGAAGTAGTTTATTGAAACGGCTGAAATTAAAATCGCGGAGCAAAATTATTCCACTGAATTAACAAACATAATGCCAAGGTGTATTACGGAATGATGTTACTCCTCCGGTAATTCGACCTCTCTCGCTGAATTAATTATCCAAACCCTTTTCACGAGTGTCATAAAGTACGCTCTCACTCCTGTCCCCATTCCTACAGGCCAACATCTTCATTTGAAGTATGCCAAACATTTGCTCCTGGCTTTCAGGGACTTGTACACATCTTGGGGTTATGATAGCATCGGGGAATGTAGTCAGATCTTCTCGTCAGTTTCGAGGAACGATCGATCGATTTTTTTCCCAGATCATGCGAGAGATCAGATAAAAATCTGAGAAAAGAATTTATTTATGATTGATAACCCCCCGTTATGTTTATACATGGTAAAAATTTTTCCCGTCAATTTTACTGTAAAATTTACTGTCGGAAAAATTGCACGGAAAGAGAAAATTATTTCTGAACAATTTAGGATCTTGGTGGACGTTTTAAAAATTGTAATTCTGGAGTTTTTACTGGGATTTTCAACAGAATGAAAAAAATTTCACGACGAGATATTTTATCGATGTCCTTTCCCATTCAGCCTCCAGTAATCGACCTTCTCTCCTTCTTTGGGGTGACACGATGGCAACTGCCACTGTTCACTGCTTTTTTTGCTTGTATTTTTCTCCATTGGGGATGCATACCGCGGGTATGAATTTATTAATGGGCTTTCTTGCGGTTGAAAGAGCATGTAACGGCCTTGTAAGGGGATGGACACGGCTGATTGATGATTTATCCGGGGACGACTCGACGATTGATGTATCAAAAAAATTTTTTTTAAATATGGGGAGAGATATTTTTTACGTTGAGCTGAGGGGTTTTGGGTTGATAATTACGGAGATATTGGGGAAGTAATTGAATGTCTTTTGTGGTGGTGAAGGGGATGATTCATTGGGTGAGGATTTGGAGTTTGCTGGATTAGCCGACGTGTTCTGGTCCTGTACTTGAGGGCCTCGGGGAGAGCAAGTTTTGGAATTAACTGACAGGTACAGGAGAGTTACCCTTCATCGAGGTATCGAGACTTCTTCGTGTCTGATCACGTGAACAAACACTGGTTATAAAGAGTCAGTCGATTAATTAGCTGGCATTTACTCAGGAATGACTCAGTAATAAACTCTGCCCTCTGGATAATCCCACGTATTCCGGGTACTGAGTACTTTTAACAAAAATTACCCGAAATGCGAATGGCAAATGGCCACTAGAAAAATATTCACCGTATGTCCACAGCGAGAGGAGTGAGGTCTCGGAAAAAGAGATGGCCAGGCAAAATAGCGTCACATGCAAATTTTCCAGGTAGTGAATTAAACATACAGAGGAAAAAGCTAGTTCGTAGTGTCAAGGGAAATGGTATATACGAGATGGTGCAATATTACACTGACTTTTTATTTTTTAATTTTACAGTCTCTCGATCTCGCGGCTCTCACTTGTGTCTGAACCGCGGCATCTTTTTTTCCCCCCATACAGGGTACGAGGTCTACTGGGGGGTCAATTAAGGCGAACCACTTCGTGTGAATTATAAAAAATTCATCGATAGCGCATATCGGGGTCATAGGCTGGGGCCTGGGAGGGAAAAATGAATATTCAAGAAAACTTTTCCGTCGCATTTTCAATTCCCCCGTGACCCCCGTTGTTTTCCAGCTATTTTTATTTTTTTTTTTTTTTCGGTCCAAATGGCGAAACAAGTGCAGAATAAAAAGCGTAACACACACGAGAGATACATCAGACTGACTGGTTATGTGTGAAAGACTTCTCTCTCGGTAAATGTAACATACGATCTCACTCATTAAGAGTCTCGAGTATAATAAACCGGTGTAATGATATTATTCAGGCCTCGGCTCGGGGAAAATGCAAATTTATCCGGGTATTTCAGGTGTAATAAAAGCAAGAGATTTTTCTTTGATAAATGAAGGGGGAAAAAAAAATCAGCGAAATGTGAAACGCACGAAATCTCGTTCAACGTTGTCGCTGGATAGTGACTCGAGCTCAAATAAAACAACGCACATTCCTGGGCACTCGACGCGCCAAAAGTTAATTACGCGTTACACGCTTTTACCATTTTATCTCACCAGACTGAAAATCCCTGACACGTGTGGACAAGGGGATAAACAAAAAAAAAAGTGGAACGCTCTCCTGGTTTGATCAATTTTATATTTAAATCGACAATCCCTCCGGTCGTTAATTGCTTTCTTAATTAAATAATTTGAATCGATATAAAAAATGGAGATGTTAATTAAGTATTCGGAGGGAAAATTTCAACGGAGAATTCAATTCAAATAGCGAAATGGTTCTTGATAAAATTATCATCGCCCCACGCGCACGCTGAGAATAAAAAATTGGAAGAAATCCGTGAAATTAATGACGGCGAGAGGAGATTATTCGACGTTAATGTATTTTTATCTCAGGTAAGGGGGAACGAGGTCAGGATGAAATTGGACTTTGTATTTTTAGTCCTTTTGCGTCAGGTAGAGTCGACGTATTTAATTCGCTGGCGTTAGCCATGAGATCTCCGAATTCTCCTCAAAACCGCTGAACATAAATTTCCAAGACACACGGGAGAAGATATTCAATATTATCACAGAAAACACGTGTTTTCTCCCATAAAATCACGCGCACCCCATCTCAAACGGAGTTAAGCGTCTCCCTTAATTAAATTTATCACACATTAATTTCTTAATTGGAATTGAAGAAATCACGATTTATCAGACTCCCCGGGGTTTTTGGAATGATTTCGGCGTGAACTCTTTCATGAATGAAGTAGTTCCCCATGTTTTATTCTTAAAAAAGAGGAGCACATGAAAGTACCATTGAAACCGATTTATGACGATTCCAGACTCCTTCAATGGTTACGAGCCGTTGACTCATTATGTTTATTCGCTCCACTACACCCTTCAATAAGTCATTCTTTACTGTCTTCGAGACAAGTTTATTATTCGGTTTTTCACGGTGGAATCGATAGATCGAGATGCCAACGGCCGTTCACCATTGTTATCGTTTGAATCGTTTTAGAGGGGGAGTGATCGGCGACGGGGGAGATGAAGATCGAGGATTTCAACGGATGGTCAACTGAAAAATCACTGCCCCGTCATCGGATCGGTTGAGGAATGGGGTATGGCGCATTTATAATCGAGTTCGTGATTAATGATGAGTCGATTTACACATCAGGGGCTTCTTTCTGCGGGATCAATAACGTGTTATGTTATAATAACGGTGGGAGAAGGTGGTGTGAAATCCCAGTCATTGTGGCTTTTGATTTTTTACCGGGAGATGGAAATTTGAGACCCGTGGTCTGCATCGGATTTTTCTTTATTTAAAATCTACAGATGACTTTATTGGCTACCTGACCCTGCAATCGCGTTTTAAAATGATTTTTGAACCTCTCGACAATAAATTAAATTTCAATAGAAATCAATAAAAATTCTTCTTCTGTTGTCAGTTCTTTTTTTTTTTCTGAATGCACCTTACTTCACATACTTGACAGGAAAAGCATTCTGGTCGTCAGCTCGTGTGTGGCGATTTGCCATCCCTTCCATTACAAGTTCGCGTACGTGTGGCTGCAATTGTACACGCAAAAGAGGCGTCTGGCAGACCGACAGACACCAGTAGATGGGGGTGGAGCGATGAAGGAGGCAACTCTCGAGTAATGTGAAATAAGAAAAACGTTGGAATAGAGAGGAATGAGAGAAGTGGTGTGGCTGAACGATGGAGAGTTGAGAGATAGTGCGGTTTTGGCGATTGCCAGAAGGTCCCCCGCTGAGGACCAAGAGGATTTCTTCAAAAGACGCCGCTGGCGTATCCTCTCTGTCCTTTTTTTTCTCTCCATTCGGCCAAACTTTCTCTCTTTTATTATCAGTCGTTTTTCTATTCATGATTTTTCGTCGACCTGCAGACTTATTCGCCGCGGACATCAACCGTCTGGCCTCTGGTGGATAATAAATCACACGGTGAGGGGGGAATATCGTAGACAAAAGCCGGAAAAATTGAGGAGAGCATCGATTACCGGAGCTTGGTTAGACTCGATGACGTTTTAAAATTTTTTTTTCTCCACCGGCACGCGCACTGTTCCCACCGAGGTTTTTTTCTCGAAAACGTAGGAAATGGTGTTATTACAGGGGACAGGTGGAAATTTTCAAACGAAAAAAAACCCAGGGGAAGGATTTTAATGACATGTTTTGGGGAGCAATTATGGAGGTTGTGATGACTCGAGTGTTTTCTTCCGTCCGTTGGGGAGAGGAATTTGTAATAAAATTTAATTGAATTTTTTGTGGGTGAAATTGCAAAGGTTTTCTTGGATCTCAGGCAAAAAATTTTATCGCTGATAAATTGGGGGTGTTCTAGATATCACTGGGGAGGGAATTATAATGCGTTGATATTTTTAATTCTTTAAAAGGGGACAGCCACCTGCCAGAAAAGCCAGTGGGACACCTGGGGTTTTGTCCGCTTCCTCACTCGGCGCCACTTCGGGTTTCACTCGGACACGAATATTAATCTGCTTCGGTGATTTAATCTCAATATTAATAGAATATTAATCTGCTTTCGGGAGTGGTCATTCCTCATCGGGGCCTCTTTTGGAGATGGCATGGCTGACGGTTAATTGTTTCTGAGAATTACGATTAAGAAAGAGAATGTGAGGGAAGAATTTTTTTTTCATCCTGTCAATCTGCGAAGAAATTATTTTTATTACAATTAATTATTTTTTAGCATATGAGGGGAACATTATAAGGAGTAAATGAATTTATGAATAAATATTGTTGATTTCCACTTTAAACCGTTTTTTCCAGAGTACCGTATTATCACAATATTTCCCCAAGTGATATCTCCTAGGGATTCATCCGCTCTGCCATCCCTCACATTTACATACTCCAAATTGCGATGCATGGATTATAAGATGAAAGCAGGGAATACCTAAGCCCTCCCGTGAAGATTTCCACGACATTCTCCATCCTCGCCGCGGCATTTTTATTCCCCTCTCTCTTCCTGACTGATGGAATTGCCCTTGGGGACCTGCCTACGCGTATTTACGTGACCATGTGTACGAGATGTTCGCACGCCTCGAGCCCCCTCTTGTACCTTGTCCCCTTGTACCTACTCCTTTAACCTCCCACTTTTACTTCTACACTAGCTCCTCACATAACTCGACTCACGCAAATAGGTATTAACATATCCGAGAGAGAGAGAGCCCCCTGTAATTACGCGCATAATTACACGGGCGTGGCCCATACCAACATGTATCTCTTATGATGCTTGACGCAATTGCGAAAAGGGCCGTCACAGCGACATACTCTGTCATTCATTTTTATTCTCCCAGAAGACAATTTTCTTCCTCTTTGTCTCCATTAATTGCACAGCTCCATTATTTTCAGCTTCAATTCATAAATACACGAGTACCACACACACAACCTAATTTTCGTGCCTAATTATTCTGAAGATCCAGCAGAGACATGCGATACAGCGCAGTAGCTCACCGGGCGTCTATGACCGCACGTTTTAACTCTCGGTGGCACTCGTTGACGTCCGCCACTGCTCGGGTGGAGTCGCAAGCGCTCGGGGACTCAGCCGCTGGCGTCACTCCATCGTACACTTGAAATAATCATTCACCCAGGTAGATAAATCCAAAACAGCTACGATTGCCCCACAAATCTTGAAGTACAAACCGTACAATTAATTATGTTTATGACGTGGTCCATAGTGACTAAGCCATGAGATATGAATCTTCCAGCTCGTTGGCTGTACACAACGGAGCGTTACGTAGAGATTTGCTCGCTCGAGGGCAAAAGGGGTTGCTCCATCCGTACGTATAAACCACACTGGGATCTAAATTCCCTCTTCACCCTCTAGCTATTGCCCCCCGCTGGGATATTTTTCCTCCGCCAATTCGCCACATATATTCCAAACCCGTCGAAATATTTTCCACCCCCTCTCATTTCCTATGGACCTCCCCGCGTTTTTCCAACCACCCACACAGACATTATACATCACGTAACGGCCATTGTTATCGATGGGTTACGGTATTTTGTTGCGTCCGTTGTACGTGACGTTTTGCCAACCAAGGCGAGAACGATCGCTTTTGGCGCATTCGGCATCCTAGGAATACCCTTGACAAATAAAACTAAAAAATGAGAAAAAAAAAAATAGGTGAGGCGAAAATACACCCGTTGGGCGAGAGTTCCGGAACCCAACGCTGGCCGTATGTCATGACGTATAACCCCCGTGTTACCATTGAAGCAGCATGGCTCATCGCCGTTGGTGGAACCTATATGTTATTTATGGAGCGTGATGGAGAAACAAAGAAAATAGAGGATTTGAAAAAAAAAATCGGCTGGAAATAATAACAAAAGGAGTAAACCCCGCACCGCGGAGAGGAAAAATGAACCGACGTGAGTCATTAAGCTCTTGCCGACTGGTGTTTCATCGTGTAGGTGTGATGGAGTGTGCATGGGCATCAAAGAGGAAATGCTTTTGGTCGATGAAAAAATGGGACCCGATATCCGTGAAACAATAGAAAGAGCAGGGATTATTGTTTTTCGGATCGACGATTTTTAATAGGATCGCGAATTCGGATTGATTGAAATGGTTTTTTTTCCCTCGCGGAGGTGGAACGAAAAATTGGAAAGTTTCTCGTGGGGAAATTTCTAGTTGAAAATGAAAACGTCGTGGGATTAATAAAATGGAAATTTATTAAATCGAAGGGAAGACACAATTTTTTAAAAATAATTTTTATCTAAATTTCCTCCATGATTTCCGAAGATTGAAATCTCATTCCGCGAATTCCTAGTTCACTGGGAGGAATGAGGGTGGCATTAGTTGATCACAATATGTAAACAGAGTGCGATAATGCATGTGCAACATCAAACAGATTGGTTACGAGTGTTTCAAATTTGGTGAATAATACACGTTGGAGATTGGATTGAGCAAACGAGCATCATGCAATGATCTGTTTGCATTCACCACGTTATAATGATTTTGGTACGATGATAGTGGTAATGGGAGATACGGCGCAAGCCATTGATGCATGAAATACAAACGAAATCATTTCAATTACATCTATGAAATGGATGATGAGTGTGTCGAATAGGCCGTGACGGCCTGAGGGTTTAGATTGGATAAACTGAGTGAAATGGAATTCGGAGATTATTCCTGATGGATTGAACAATTGCCATAGTTTTCACCTTGCTCTATCTAATTTCTCATCTGATTCAGTGAATATTCTCCAATAGTTTAAACTTTTTCCCACTTTCTACGTCAAATTATTCTATTATAAATTGAGGTTTGGCTTTTTTATCATTGGAAAATAATCAATCAATGCTGGATAAGAAATGTTTCTGATCATTCTTCAGCTCAATTTACAGTATGTAGCACATTTTATTTTTTTGCGATTACCGCGGCGATAGGCAGAAAAGGTGGCAAAACACAACTGCGGTATCTTCCAACTGAGATCGACAAAAAAGTTAATTACAAAATCATCTCCTCACCCCGAGAAAACCGCATCGCCGTATTGGAAAGTACATAACCCTTCGGCAAGACCTATTTCTTCTTCTCTTTCGATATTCAGTGCCAATCTTGTTCGGTCTGGTATAATAATGTGGGTTCTTGTACCCCGAACGAGCGAGAATGCAAATTATTTCACCGCTGGATAAACTTTCAGCTGCTGGTGTATGCAGTCCCATGTTTGTTTGGAATTTGCCAAACGGATGGGGTTGTTTTTTCGTATGGAATACAATGAACGGATCTTTTTCTCTCCTGGTCGTGAATTTTTCTGGGGAACTTCTGGGAGCAACAATTGCCCGCGGTCGCTCAATTATCATTTCTCAATTTTACGAAATGAGAATTGAACTCGAATAATTTTTCAACATCTCTCGGGGTAAATTTACAGATGACCACGATGACCTGCTAAAAATGCATCCGGTTGTCCTGGATAATTTCTAGGTAAACCGGAGTAAATTTGCGAATGCAGAAATATGAATAGCAGTGGTGGTAACTGGAGCAGTTAGAATCCGGTGAGCCTTCGGAAAACGCAATCGCAAAGGAAAAAGATCGATCACCTTTGCATTGTTCATCCGGAAATGGTGAATATCAATCGTAACGGAGACAAATGAGGCCCGTGTCATTTATTTGAGTGACTGCCCAGCTGGTTACCACCACTGCATTGCCGATATTAATGCTCAGGCATACGTCATTTTCGTGTAACGCATACACGAAATGTTGTTCACCAGTGGCACTTATCAATCATCATTGAGTAATGGGATAGTATAACGGAGTGGATTAAATTCATGGAATAAAATACCAAAGCTGCGGGATAAAATTCATCGAATGAAGTCGAATTCTTTCCACATGACAGTTGAAATAAACAGTAAAGATAAATTGATGGCTTTCTGTTAGAAAATATTCTCCGATTTGTCAATAATTTCAATTTTTAATCATTAATTTATCCACAGGTTACGGCGATTATTGAAATATCATTGAATAAGAATGAGGTGGGTATCGAGTTTAATTTTGTACGTTACTAGAAATAATTCATGATATTTTGGGCCCTCGAAATGCCACAAAGACAGGTTGTACTACAAAACAAGTTGCCGATAGGTGAACCGACAGGATTTGCTGGGGCAGTCCCTGCACATGCCCTACCATCAGAAGAGATCCAGCATGCGATCCACATCCAAGAATTCTCATCAATCATTTAAATGTAACACAGGAGGGATATATGCCGTATTCGTATCCAACTTGGCCGGTTCACTTTGTCTTGACATCTGTCGGTGCCGAGGCCACATGCACCGACTGCCAACGCATGCACCAATAACACTGTCCTCCTTATTCAACCCTGCATCCACCATTATTTTTTTTCATTCTCACTCCTCCCCTTTTTGTCTGTCTCAATCTCCCGAGAGAACTCGTCTGCACGCACAATGTAATCTCATAAAGGATTCAAGATGGAGTCAGCTGATACTCATATTAGCTGGTACATGCAACTGCGAGGCCAATGATCAGTCCGATTAATCGCAGCTGGCGGCATTATTTATTTATCCGGCGATGGGACGGAATTCACTGTCCAATATTTTTTTTTTCTCTCAGAAAATTATTTTGCCCCTGCCCCCTCGAAAAAACGAGATGAGAAGCAATGATCGCTGCAGAGTAGTATTTTTACCTAGTGCATAATTAAAAATTCATTACCCCAGCGCTTTTTCACGTTCAACCCGAAATATCAACATCCAAGGAATGAACAGTACCGCCGCGCCTTAATTAGATGAATGTTAAATCTGCCACCTCAATTAATCAGCGACTAATTTCAATTAATTTTCACAGTTTGCCGAAACACGGTGATATTCACACTTACTGGATGGGACGCATTAACTCATTTCTGAATGAGATAGAAGCGAAATAAACCCCGGTAATTCGATATTTAATAACGTACTATTCGCAATCCGCTGAGTCATTGCGGTCTGCCTAATTACTAATTACTCCGTGGGTATTTAAAATTTTCATGGACCTTTCACAATTCACCGCTGATGAATTGAGATCAATGAGACGAGGCCGTATCGTCACTCAACCGAAGAATAATAAATCATCTCCGATGATGAGTCACCAAGATCAATATCTCTGGGTTGTATACCCTTCGGGGCTCAATGGAGGAAATTTCTTGGGTGTACGGTATCGATTAAACAGAATACAAAAGCGCATTAAGTATTTTTACCCTCAATTTCTTCTTCCCTCTATTTTCTACCGCCTTCCCTTCAGTTATGTACGACCATATCGTTTTTTTAAATTGTTTTGTCCTATTGATTCTTCTTACTAATTTGTTGCAACGAGCATAACGATAAATTCAGTACTTTAATTTAACGACACGCGAAGAGGAGAGGCATACACGGGAGGCTCTAGTTACCTACAAAAACAAATACATGTAGGCGGATTGTGCGGACGAGAGAAACCCACACGAATATTGGCTTTAAAACCACCTACAGATTCTCATCGACAGTGATAAATTTTCCGTTTTATTAACTCTAGGCTTGAGAGAGAAAGAGAGAATCAGTATGGAGAGAAAACACTGCATTGGTGAAAAATTGATGGAGTCTTAAAAAATTTGGTATTAAATTTTCAAAATCCGGATTAAAATACTAAATAATTGATTTTATTCCGTATTTTAATCTGCAACTGGGAAAGTCATATCATATACATGAAAAATTATGACCTTCAATTATTCATAATGTACCGTAATTTAGCCCGAAATTTCTCTCCGTGGAAAAATAAAATACTCCAGCGATTTCTGTCGCAATATTCAACAGGTCATGAAATTTTTTGATTTGAGATCGTCAGTGGTTGGAGGCGAGTGATAAAGTGAAAGAGAAAAAATATTTTTGGAATACGGGGTAAAACCGCCGAGGGGTGTAATCAAAGGCGTTGAAAGCCCTGAAAGATCATGGCCGCAAGGGTGAATAATAATTACTCATTCAAATAGACGAGAGACTTAAGAGGGTGGCAATCTCATCCATCGTCTTATCACACGATCGAGGGGGATGCGCAGGGATGAAAGAGTCCGCGAGAAAATCGGATAGACGCTATACCCCCTCGCCCAATCAGCTGAGACCTTAACCTCTCACCCCCTGTCGCCATTCATTCTGTCTCATTCAACCCCATTGCACCCTCTTGCACCCTCTCTCTCTCATCCCCTTTGTACCCCAATCCTTCTCTCTCTCTCTTTCTCTCACTCGTCACTCTCGAGTAGTTTCTCCACTTTCGGTGATTGCCATCGAGATTTACGATGCCCAACGTTGTAATGTAGTCGATGTATTTTCTTGTCTCCTATGTAGACAGGACACAATTGAAATCCCGGACAAAAATTGCAACCGTGTGGAAGATAATTCCTGATTTACGCTAAAAGTCGCAATGATGGAGTCGTGGTCATTCTGCACGTGCAAAGAAAAATAAAT
>NW_011887753.1:411904-440022 GCF_000806365.1 Fopius arisanus
TTCTAGAAAAGTGTCATTGTATTTTATTTGCAGGAAAAACAATTGTGAAGCACAAGATGTCCAATTATCTTGATTATTTTAAAAATAAATTATTTTCTCAGTTTTACGCTCACTACGATTAGTTCACCTCCATAATTTTCGCGAATGTTGATGTCTATAAAATCGGTTCTCCCTTCCACCATATCTGATATCTTCCCGCACGTATCGTCGTCATATTCATGTTCCCGAACCGCTCTGTACTCGCCCTGTACCGATTAAAATCCTGAGTAAAATAGTAAAACAATTTCAATTATTCGCACAATTATTTCCTACCTGTTTAACTGGACATGAGAATCCCGTGCTATCGAATAAAACTTTTCTGAAAGTCTCCACATTTTCATCGCCACACAACATGCCACTGGTTTTGTTATCAATTAATTTCCCTACCTCATCATAATACGTGACAGTCAGCTGAAAATGGATGAAATTCAAAAAAAAATCATGGACATCAAAAAATATTTGATAAAAATTCGTACAATTTTCCCTCACGACTTTTCGCTCCGGGATTTCCAAAAAGACACGAAATGTTATTAAATATTCCATAAAAATAGAAATTATTAACAAACCAAACTGTCAGTTGGCAGGTCGTTCTCTAGTCGAATTAACCAGGCCTTTTTTTTCTCAGAAAATGCCTCATACTCGTCACGGCGACTGGTTACTGCTTTCGTAACAATTATGCAACCCCATACCTTGAAAAAACATCAGGATAAAATTGATAATAATTTTCCTTCCTGTCTTCGACAATATACCCCATGGATTGCAGCAGTAGCCACAACAGCAATTAATGCAACATTCATGACGTGGGAGAAATACTAAACTGGCAAGTGCCTTTCTCTGGCCATCGGTAAAATCGGCAGAATTGACTGGTTGCTAGTAGCCGCTGATAACGGCAAGACGACCAGTTGATAAGCATAATTGCACTTTCGGAATGTTTCCTTTGTAGTAAAAAAACAATAATTAGCAATTCTTACGATAACACAAAAATGACTTCTTCAGTTGAATCCAATGAAATGGAAATATTTGAAGGATTCGATAGCAAATGATAGTAATGAGATGATAATTCGAGAATTATCAAATCGATGGAAAGACTGGGATGAGATGTCTCGATATTGAAAGGCCATTTATGATCTCCAATCGTTCGCATGATCCGGGTTGACATGATTTCCATTGACTCGATTGATTCTCCCCTTCCATCATGAAGATTTTTCCCTTCGTCATGTACCTCATCTCCCCAGATTCACCCACACGCCTGCATTCAGCGATATGATTGACGCGGAATATCATTCTCACGTTCGCTTTCTCTCCTTTCACCAATCCTTCCGCCATTCCCGTACAGATTTAATTATTGGGATCGATCCAGCGTGTACACATTTAATCGGCTAGAGAGTAAACTTCTCTCGTCATCTGAAATACCGGCGGGAACAAAATGTGAAGTGGAATAGAAGGAGAGATGGAGGGAGGTAAAAATTCCTGGTACTGGCATCGAGTGCCAGAGTTCAAGGGTTTCTGCAACGGGAGGTATAATTTGATTGAATGAATGAACAAAAAAAAAAAAAATATAAATCGCAAACTCCAATGAATGATTGAATGAAAATGTGTCGATTCTAAAGGTTAAATTGCGATTCCACGGAATACGAGAGGTAGAAACAAATACCATTAACTGGGGCAGGTTGGTACAATTATACCATTCAATTTATCGCTCCACGCGAAATAAGTCTCTGTGAGATTTAATTTTCCAATGTTACCGATCAATCGATGTAATTACGTCCGTCTATTCATTTTTATCCGGACGTTTCCGGTCAGTCCGGGGATTTAATTGACTACTTATTTATGAATTAATTGGAAAAATCGGTTATCCAATAGAAAATAAATCGCATTTCCGGATGTATCAATGGAAAATTGATGCAACCACGGGGTTTTAGATTCCCCGATAATTAACGAACACGTAATTCGAGCTTTATCTCTCTCACACTCGACGCCGAATGGTTTACACAAACCACTTAATCGAAATGATGAAGCCACACAGAGAAATGAATTCAACCGTCGACTCACTTGCGCAACAAAGTTGCTCTCGTGGTTTCGACAATTAAAAGGCTAATTAACGGTGGAATAATGAGAATCGAGCCCTCAGTGCGATCGAGTGACGCCGCGGCGCCGAATAAAATATGAATTTCAACTCTGATAACGGCAATAGCTGCTAATTTGATTGAGACCGTGTCATTTCTCCAGTCGTGAAATAATTCTTGTGGTGTTTCCTCATGGCAGATCATCACCCGAGATTTTACACCGGGAATCAACTATTTTCTCGTTAACCCAGGAGGCATTAGTAACGCCAGCAATAAACCGACAACACTTATTCATAATTCAACCACCGACAATTATTTTATCGTCAGGCGTTGCCGCTCAACTGATACCAACTCGGGTGAAATTCTCACACTTTTCACTGTCACTTGGGTTGAAAATGCTTTCGTGTTGCTGATGTGAGTGTCACTCCGATGTTGGCTAACATTTCCAGTGGGAGATTGATGAAATTTCGATTGACGCAGCTTTGTGGGAATTTCTATTCAGCCCTTAATGATTCAATGATGACAGTCGCTGGAGAATCGAGTCAATATTAATCGGTGCAAGTCTCTGGGGCATTTGTCCACGTCAATCATAACTTCGGGTTTATTAATTGCTTATTGGTTTTGAAAATTTTTCAACTCTGCGTGACGACTTGTCAGTCATTTTGAATGACGAAATGTCCTGAATTTTTAGAGAATACACTCTGAGAAATTTCGAAATTTTTCAGGATTTTAGTTGCAATTTCAAGAGAAATTCTCCCACAATTGGTATTTTAACCTGGATTTAGGATGGAAATAGCGTTATTCCAGAAGACAGTAGTGATTCAACCACCCCCCAGTGTATGTGTACGCCAGAGCTAATTGTGGCCGGTGACACGCACGAGTAATTGCACTTTATCTCCGTAAATTAATCGTCCTGCAACTGCCTATCTTGGTTCTGAACCAGTGATTGCAACAGTGTGTCAACCCCGAGTTGAGCTCAGTCAAGCCTGGGTAAAACCGCTCCGGTGCTTCTGTGTTCAGTCATCTGGGGTTACTCTCCACTATTCAATCCCAGGTAACGTCCCATCCAATCTCGGTACACACCAATTACGTGTTCACTAAAATCCAATTCGTTACCCCGAATTCATTTTTCAAGCCAATTGAAAAAAAAAAAAAACAATTCACGGATTTCCCCATAAAAATTTCAAATCAATGACAGCAATTAGAGAGGATGAGATTTATTTTTATCAACAATTAATCGCACGTCGATTTGCGCCCGGGGGTTTAATGAATTTTTTATTGAGCGCCCGCTGCTTTGAATTCGCTGAAGCACTTGTCTGGAATTTTTTGATTTCTTTTCAATTGACTTTTGTAGTTTATTTAATTCCCTCTTGAAATTCTGGGGTATTATAATTACGTCTAGATTCATTGGAACCACAAATGATTACACTGGGCCGGTCCTGGTTGGAATCAAAGGCGCCCTGGTGAAACCACAAGGTTGTGCAGCCACCTCATGTCGCTGACGAGCATTGGCAGGAGAAAAAGAAAGCGAAAGGAGAGAGAAAAAAATGAGAGAATGAAATTCGATTGAACAAAGCACTTGGCAAGATTACTTTGGTCCCCACAGTGGGGTGCACACCGGGTTTTACTGGTGAGAGAGTGAAACCTCATTTGCAAGTTGCTAAGTTATTCTACATCAATTCAAAACCATTTCTTATTCCTGACAAAGAAAAAAATAACATACGCTGTTAACCCTGATTTATTTTTAAAACACCACGCAATGTCGTTTTTCATTCTAGAAAATTCACTGGATTTTGTTGAAAAATCTCTCGCTGCGCCGCCGAATATCTGATAAGAAATCCAATCAACCGGAAATCCTCGTGTTTTCTTGAAGAAGGAATGGGGAAAATCGTGTCGTAAAACGCAGGTTATCGTCAGAATATCCAGGTTTCGAAGTGGTGAGGTGTCAATACGAGAACTAATTGCCTCTAAGTAATTGCTTCCTCGTGACTTTTGGGATTGGAAAATCGACGATAGGAACGAGCGGTTCGTTTTAAGATTAGGATCAAACGAAACGTCTCAATGGAATTGAGAAAATCCGATAATAGCTAGTTTTGAGAACATTTTTGTGTTCTTCTTTATCAATACTCGTATAAATTATCACTGGGGTCGTGGTATCAAAAATTCGTATTGAGTTTAAATCCCCGTTTCAGGGAATTCCGGAATCAGAAATTATTTTTTTTTTAAGGGTGATTCAGGTGATAAGACAACATCTTTATTACTCAAATTTTCAGAATTGATTAAGGCTCGTCACTGCGGATAGGGCAATGTACACGAACGAAACTGAAACGGTTGATTATGTGGCAATCCACGGGGGAGAAGCCGAGGGCGTAAGGACGGCTCCTTGATAGGATGAAGACCCCAGGGAGTAAAGTTAGTAAGGCATGTTGTAGTCCGGTCTCTGATAATTATCCCAGCCAACCGCTGGCGATGATCATCATCATCACGGGCATGATGCTTCATGTTCGTTACCCCTCGAGAATTTTTTTCCCACTCGACAATTGGACTACACCGATTTATCCCTGATGTTATTCCATCGAACAATTATTCAGGATTAACTGATCATAAAATGGCGGACTTCAGAGAAAATCATGGAAGCCCCATAAAATGGCCAACTAAAAATTCCGGAAAAATGGTGAATTAATAAAAAATTGAGGTTGAGAGACGGCGATGGTTTATTGGAATTGTTTAGAATATTTTTGTTAGTGTGATAATTATCGCCGTCCACACCCGCTGTGCGTTATCCATCGAAATCAACCGCGTCACGGTTCAGAATGATGGTTGGGTCGCCGAAAAGGCAATGCACGTGCCCTCGTTTTCCTTTATCTAAGAATGTATAGTCGCATCGTGAAGCTATAACGGTGGACATGATACAGTAAAAATACATGGAAAAAAGGGGAAGCAAGTAGATAACGTTTGAGCATTGAGTTTTAAAGTTTCATTCCAACGTAACGGCCAGGTGTTCCCCCTCTATCTGAATTTAGATGGTACGTGCGATCAGTGTGACATTGTGTATTAACGATATCCACTAGAATTCAGATGAAATCGATATCTCCTTTATCCGATAAGAAAAGTACTGACTTTGTTACCCCCTTTCATTGAAATCGTGTAACACTAGAGCCTTCGGGGAATTATCGATCTGCTGGATTAATTAACGAGGAAAATCCTGGGTTGTATAATCACTCGGGGTTCTAATTGAGGCGAGGGAACTATCGGTTTTAGTATTTAATATTTAATTTACCCAGGATAATTTTATGGTAATTACGGAATTTAATATTTTTTTCTCATCGCCAATTAAATTCTCTGACACGCGGAGAAAAATATTTAGTAAAAATTACCGAACATTGCACGTAATCCGTTAAATTTCTGTTCTGACTCACATTTTCGCCTCCCCATTTATTTTTAACAAATAATCCTGTACGCAATTATTAGCCGAAATTATTAACGAAATTCGGACATTGTTTTCCGCATTGTGCGGTTCATGCGAAACTTGTACTTTTTCCACCAAAAATTCTCCATCATCCCCATTAAATCCCAATCAATTAATTACTCTCCAATATTGAAACTTTTGTATCGAATGGTTTTACCACCGATTCAATCCCATTAGTCACAAATTGCGTGTGACAAATAGACTTGCACAGGTAAAGTGCTTGCAATAATGATTATAATCGACAATGGCCCCTAACTCACGTTTGGCTCGTTGATAAAGCCTATTAACCGACTAATACAGGATTATATTTTAGTTCTGGTGAGTACAGGTTGGTGGGGCCAACCAATACATCAGAGCAGAGCCGAGGGATGAATATACCTGGGTAACAATATCTGCGGATGTATCGTGATGAAATAATGTTGCTGTAGCCAAGCCAAAAGCTTAATAACCCCGACGAAACAATACTCCTCAGTATAGCTGGATGTATTTCCAACCCCCCAGAAACAGGTACGCGTTCAAATGCATTACGTAATGAACAGTTAATCCTAGCTTCGATGATTATGCGCTCGGTGTGACGTGACCCAACGAGTGGGTGGATCATACGATGCTCAGAGGACACTTCATGCGTATGAGAAATGATTTTCCAGTCGATTGTCTCGACTATAACATCCAATGCTCCTTCAATTGCATTATTCCGCACGAGCACAAGAATTCAACAAAAATTGTCCCAAAAAAAAGAAAACGAAAAATTGCAGTTAAAAATGACATGAAGTTGAATTATTTTGGCGAGATAAAGATTAGGAGAGATAAAATAAATAAAATATTTATCGGTGTATAAAATATAATTGATTATTTATCGGGTAAATGGGAAGCTAGAGTTTTTGCGTGTACGTGAAATGTGTCGTAGAGCGTTGATTCTCAATTATGAGAATCGATCAATATTCAAGTCGTCGGTTGTAGTATAGTTGTGGATACAGCATCTCTTGGAGGTGAGCACAAGCCGTTAAAGACAGTTAGCCCCTGATGAGTCTCGGAATATTCTAAACCGAGGGCTGGCGAAACTAAAGAGGATCCGGTGCTGTACTGCGTTACATACGCTCAAGTGATGGTAAGAAACAGGCGGGGGAATCAAGGGGGTTACAACTCCCGTGGTGCAACATCATCCACCACCTCCTGTGGCTCTTTGTCCTTGCATATTCCATCCATGTTACACAGTCTAGACCAGACTACGAAGTGGTTACGGTTGAAATTTATTCAGTGAGAGGAAAACCACTCGAATCAATGTGCTCCGTCTCGGTACGCCTGAATTATTGATAAAAATGTGATCAATCACATGTGTCTTCTCATCTGACTGCTCCCTCCATGAGCTATCAATAATCATCCAATGGTGATCGAACAATGACGAATTCCATCCACAAAGTGAAAAAATTCTATCAATTAAAATGTTCAATTCAATCGTGATTCAATTCAAATTAATGTTTATCACGTTCTTATTTATCCACTCAATAAAACGAGAGGGCGATCCATACCGAAATACTCCAGTACCTATTTAACTTCCAAATTTCCCTCCAGAAGTCATTTACATGGATTTATTTGAGTTTGACGTATGCAAATTTGTTATTGAATCAGCATTTCATTATTTCCCGTATATTTTCCCGCAATTCCGAGTTGGAAATAATCAAGGGATAATTACTATCAGAGAGGCGGGCTCTATCGTGTAATTTATACCTTTTTTTTTGTGCGACTCGGATCAATCTGACAGGCCGCACTCTCCATGTGTCGGCGATGCTTTTTATAATGAGGGAAAAAAAAAAAAATTTTCAGGACAACCTATACCTTTTGACAGATGCTCGGATACCAGAAAACACATGGCAATTTTGGTCTGAATTCGTGAATAACTCCCATGGGCCCCGGAGGGCACGTATAATCCTCGAAAAACTGATATACGTCAGAGAAACGTCTTTCAAGTTTTCGGACGAGGCGGGCGCCCTGTCCTTCTGCTCTCCTTCCTCTCATTTTTTCTTTCTCCATCTCTCTCTTTATAATTTATCGGAATTTATGAAGCGCACCCGATGTGGGCGCCACCAATGTCTTATCTGTATCCCGGGGATGGCAATGGCAGATACCAACGCTCGACTGAGCCCACATCAACGAGGTACAACTGTCCCTGACGTTGAAATTTCCATGAAAATTTTACCCCCAACCGTTAAACCCACAACGAGAAAAACTCCACAATTTTAATAAAATCCCACTCATCATTTCAACGCAAATGATTTTCCATCTTGCAATTTTCAAAAATAAATCCCATTGCTTTTGTAATAATTAGCTAGAGTTTCGGTATAAACTGGGTCAGGAGTCCGCTATTGTAAAAATATAATACCCACTGGAAATTAAGTCTAAAATAAATTCACCTCCATTGGCCCCGGTGAATAATAGCCGTGGTCATTCCTGCAAATCATTTTTCCACCCCGCGGTTGCAGCGAAATCCCAAAAAATGGCGATTTATCGAGGTAAAAACTTTTCCAATTACCCACATTTTCCACATTCGTACTAATTCAGTCCAATTAGTTCACCGCGCTCTATAAAAAAAAATGTAGAGCCTTCGCAGAGCAACAGGCGAAACTAAAATATCATCGCGGGGTCTCTTTGACGCGAGCGAAATGGCGTCATCCAACGCGCTTTTTACACCCTCCAGTGTCCGCCAGAAAAAAAGCCGACAAATAAAAATAAAACATGGCTCAAAGTGGAGTGAACGAAGGATGGGAAAAAAAATTGTTTGGACGATGCTGGAAGCCCCTCCGCGTGTTGATCAAATGAAGTAAGGTGTGACGGAGCGTATGAAAATTGTTTGCACAAACTGCTGGTGCCTGTTCACATTTCCCACACCTACACAATCCCCCCGGAGACCCCCCAACCACCCACTCACCCCCCTTTCTCCAAAAAAAAAGAAGAAAAAAAAATCCATAAACACGCTCTGCTAGACGTTCGATATATCCACGCTCTCGTGATCAAATTACGTGTCCAAACCTTTATTTTTACACGTTTGCACAGTTCTTTTTTTAGTCGGTCAACAGTCGAAGTATAACACAGACTTGGTGGTGCTCGAGATGAGCGAGGAGAGGAAAATAATTTGATTTTGTCTGGCAAATTAACTGGCTGAAAAGCAACGACAAAACCCGGGAGATTGATGGAATTTAAAACTCTGAACAACAGGAGGCAAATGCGAGGAAAATGTTTGAATGTATTCCATATGGTTTGTAAAGATTTTAAAATTAAGGGATAGATACGGAATATTTATTTTCATGAGGGAACAATCTGAGCAGTCGGATAAGGAAAATAAATCAACGGTGAAAAAAAAATGGAGATTGTGCCGCAGGGATTACGATGTGAGGAGAGGAATGAGTGAAATGGAATTAGCGTGAAGTTTAAAAGGTTTCGGGTGGTGATGATGAAGTGAAAGGATTTTCTGTGTGTGTGGGACGAGTTTGGATTCGGTTCCTGGGCCGAGATGTAATTAAGGGGTGAGTGCGGAACAAAATGTAAGGTCGACAATTAAAATGAGAGACCGAGGGGATATTCAATCGTGGAATTACTGTCACGGTCGACGCAAGTCCCAGGAAATCGTGCCGGAAATCACGGGAAATCGGGTGAACTGACATTTTTTTACGTGGAATTGCACAGTCATCTGGAATTGTCAAAAATAAAAATCTTTTTCCCGTTGAATTTTTCGATAATTGCTGTAATTGAAATAAAAATAACATACAAATTGCCAGCTAATATAAACTTTATGAATTCCCGCACTTCAGCTCCTGGAGATTTTAATATTTATGGTTTCCATCCTGAGGTTATTGAATCATTGAACTTGTCAGTAATAATGACCGGTATTTTTCATTAATGATCTCTCATCCGTACGATAATTATCATCGATCTTGCGAGGTTACCTCAGCTTCACTCAGTGCGCGTATGAGTTTAAAAAACACCGCGCACGCACAATATCACTAAATTACACTCGCGAAAATGCTTGCCGCACGAGACCTCCATTTACACTTAAAGTCTCTCTCGACCCTTCTGCGTTAAAACCATTTGCCTGTTATTTATGGTGCATAATTCAAAACGTGCGCCATGCGCCCTTTCATACGAACGGCTTTTACTAGCACTACAATGCGAGCTGATTTTTTTTTTCGGAAAAGTTGGGGATAAATCACGGCGGACGAATCGACGCCCATGAGTGTATTAGAGTAATTCGTACGTAATAGTGAGTCATCAGCGACATTCACCAGAGGAGTTATGAGACTAAAAGGGGACCGAGTTTTTGATAAATACCGGGTTCACCCTGTTATTAAGCCGTGAAGGGATTTTATGAATTTCGAAGAAGCCATTGAGAGGATTTGATGCTAGCGAATCGGCAAATTATTTATTTCTCATATTGCTATTCTGCCTCTGGCAGAAGGATCTCCTTCAAAAATTAACCGATTCGTCGATGATGAATTCTACAGAAATTTAATATCACTTTTTCGTTTTTATTTTCCAAGCGTATAATTTATTCAATTAATTATCGACTTCTTACATGAATTCTTCCAACAATAGGAATAGCCATGGATTTAATTGGATTGAAGTGTTAATGAAAAAAATTGAAAAGCCATCGTGAATTTGCAAAATTATTTATTCATTCTTTTCCAACTAGATGAGACCACCATATTTCCCCGGGAACATTGAATATTTAATTTTTTTCCGAACGCATTTTTTATCCTCCGTTCCTTTGTGGAATTAAACCACTGATAATACACCTGATGGTTCATTACAACACGCGCTCTAGGGTCTTTATATTCCGAATATTTCCGTATTACTCCAATAAATTAAACAATAAAGTGAAAAATTGTAAACTCAGCGTTCACCGGTGAAACACGCACTTTTTTTATCATCAGAATATAACATTTTTCACTATCGCCATTACGATACCCATATTTTCCATTTTTCCTCTATATTTCTGGTGGAAAACGTATCATTAAATATCCAGGGGGGAAATAAAATTAGCCCCGGATGCTGTGGACATCACATGTTCTGACGGATGTACGTGCAGCCGTTTTTTTGCGATAACAATAATACTGAATAAAGGGAAAAATTCAGGAGGGGATAAAAAAAAAAAGAGTGGTGAATGTATCAAATTGGAGAGGTATCGGGGATTAAGGTTCCCCACGGTTATACGTGTGGTTCACCAGACTAAAACTTATATATTCGGGATATCCAGCACATGCCGTTTGCCTGTGGCATTGTTGTGCAAATTCAACAAAAACTAACCCTCTTAATCTAGCAAAATGGAACAGGGGAGGGATGAGCCCCAACACTTGAGAGAGACCCCTCGGAAAACATCGTGCAATTAATTTATATAGGTATATTCCAAGTACTTGTTATGCCTCCATTGTGGAGAGACATATCCACGATATGAGACCCACGTGGGTGTTGTGGATGTCTCGTACACTTTCTAACATATCATCCTGTGATAATCCAGGGTGTATGTTCCTATCCCCAACAGACTGGGGATGGGCGAAAGGATTTTTTGGGGATTTTTCGACAAGGTGGCGGGATTAAACCGTGAACAGATGTCCCGGTCATCCAGTACGACAAATGTTCGGGGTATTTTTTTTTTTTAATATTTATTTACGGGGGGTGGGGTAAGTGGATTTTTTAGGGGTGATGACGGGATTTATTTGAGGCTTTCTACTACTCTTCGGGGAGCAAAGTGACTCTTTTTATTTTCACATTTTTTCACCCCTTTGGACGTTTTAAAGCCGTTTATACCGGCAATATGTGCGAGATCAACAATGGCTTGATGAAAAAATTTTATTTTGGAAAAAATGATTTACCTCCATGAAAAGTCCCAGATCTGCCCCCCAGCCGATGATCAATATTTTTTTTATTCCCTTATTTTTTGCGCTTTTGATTTTTTTACATTTACTCTGTAAATATATGCGGAATCCACAATGGCTTGATGGAAAAATTGAATTTTGGAAAAAAGTCACTTGCCCCTGGGCCGGATATTAATTTTTTTTCAGTAAAAAGAGGCAAAAAATTTTCAACACCAATTCGTCAAGAATTCTCGAGATGCAAATGGAATTTTTCGCCAAAGCCCAGAGATGGGAATGATCTCGCGAATTTCCGTCAACCGCAGTTGGACTACAGCCCCCGTGGCTTGAACAACGAATGCGGTGAACCCCGAATTCCAAAATCACTGGATATCCACCGGCGTGTGTTCCGCTCCTAGTAACAAACGTTGACTTTATCCACAGCCCTAAAAACGCGATCCAGAGGACAACTGGGCATTGTTTGTACAATACGATGGCGAGAGTGCCATCCAGAGGTAAATATTCTCGTCCCTCTCTTCCGCAGGATCCTCGACACAGTTTCATTTCCGGAATGCCATAGGAATTGTGGAAACAGCGATTTCCAAAGTCGATACTCAACGGTTTGAGTATATGCCGGTATAACCGGGTTATCATCGATGTCGAGCGCTCTTTTCCTGTACCATGTGTTTGTTTATTACAAAATTGTTGGAGAGAGGCTGTCATTGCAATTGTGTGTACAACAGCACGCAAATGGTCATCGACATAACCCCGCCCTTATGGACTTGATGCCTATTATTGTTAACACGAACTACTGCCACCTGCGCCATCATATCACGACGGGAATAAATACATCTTTCCCATTATATATTCCCCGAGACTGTATTTACCCACATTTCCATAGATCTAGGGCATTCAAACATTATCCAACCCCCGTACGAATTTTTTCGAATTAAAATTACAATCGGTTACCGCTCGAAATAATTCGGAGTAATATTTCTCATCGTAATATTTAAACTATGGCTTTGTAATGCAATATTTTTAATTGGTATTTGAAGCCATCACTTGGAAATTCACTTTTCTTACATTTTTTTTTTACAGTCTAAATTCGGGAAAAATGAAAGTACTCCAGTGGAATATATAGCGAAATGATAAAATGAAAGCTCCGCATGCTAATGCCCCAGTCCAATTTATAGCATTAACACAAATTAAAAATACGAATAATAATAACCACTGATGGCGATCTCAACTGCATTATTTCTCGCTGATGTATGTAATTACCCCGAGCATTAATTTACATATAATTCCATTATTTCTCGAGTCGCGCAATCTCAGATCTCGGTACAGATCAATTTTCGGATATTCGCAACGCACGCAGTCAAGTCATTTAACAATCTGAAAGAATGTCTGAAAAATATATTGCCTACATTTTTTAAAACAAACTCCCCCAATTATTATACTTTAACACTCAATTTTTGAAATTAAATTCATTAACATTGAATTATAAAAATAATTGGAAGTTGAATTTTTTTCGAATTCGAAGTATGGCTTTCCGAGTTGAAGATTGATGCATTGAAAAAAAGTAAAACGCAGACCCACCATAAATATATTTGACAATATATTTTCGGAGTATTCGCTGGTCGGTTCCCCACACAAAAGTGTTTTGTACTATTGTGGGCTACAAACAGCATTCCACGAGGCATTCTCCAGAGCTATTTGTCGAGGAGTTTCAGGAATATGTATTATTGCAGGGGGGAAAATGGGAGGGCCATTTAACAGTGCGTCAACTCAATGCTCATTGTATCTCATCAGCCTTTCACGTTTTGGCCTGTGCCAGCAGCAATGAAGAGTGAAAGAGGGGGTGGTGGAGGGGCATTGTATGTATCACTGGTAACATATGGTCAAGAGGGCAAACGTCTCTATTATGTACCTGATAAATGGTCACCATTCAGCGCAGTTAATCCGCGGTATCGGGTGCAGGGGATTTGAAATAATAAAAATATGTGCACTTTCAGCCGTTAAAGGATTCATTTGAATATCGATTTTGAAATTCAATCGGTGGATGTGTGACCACGACCCACATTCATCGACACCTTTGACTCCTGTGCACTGAAAAATTCCACTTCGCTCGGCGTAAAAAGACCGAATAAAACGCCGATTGAAAAAAAAAAAAGATGGCGTTTTATCTCAGTGCAGGTGTCGCGATTCGAGTTGCAGTGGCCCAGATTGAGTGGTTGATCGTTGCACTCGTGGAGAAATAGCTGGAGCGTGACGACTAGCCGGGATTTTTAACGATTATGTTAGATGAGGGATAACAGCGAGTGAGTATTGATACTGCTGATGAGGAAATAATGCATGGATTATTTGCGGTTGAAAAAATCCACAGGAAATGTCCAATAGTCAATATCCATTACACTGTTAAAACCGTCTTACTATTTCAGTCACAACTTCCACAATTTCCACTTATACGAGTTTCAATTCAATTTGAATTGCAAACCTGTCACTACCATCGTCATTCGTCTTGAAAATGAGAGAGAATTGAGCTTTCCATGTGAAATGATAATTAATTTTTGAATAAATTGAATTATTCAAATTTTTAAACTGGAAATTTGCGGCGTAATTTTGTAACGGTGTAAAAATAGAGTAAATAGTAAAAATGAATTATTTTTTTCTGGTGGTTTATACCAGTTGGCTGGGTTGCCCCATGAATTCCCATTCCGACCCCTCCTAATTGATATCGCTGTGTCAAACAGACACCATCAATGCATTCATGAATCTGCCATTGGACACAGACAGATATACGCAAGAGGGATACTCTCCCGCAATAAGATTATGGTAATCGGCTATCCGACTTGGAAACCCCCATCAGGCATATTAATTACGGGTGTATGCATCCCCAACCCCCTCGTGTCCCCCTCTGGCAGCGGTGGTGCAGTCTCTCCCGACCGTTGAAATTTGCCTTTGATGCGAATGCCACAGCCTCGCAAGAGGTAACACAATTCACGCCAGTGTCTAATCTCAAATGGGATTGGCTGATGACGCAAGGGACACGGCAAATGGACTTTATCCATCGAGCGAGAATGTCGCCATTGAAAATATATCTCTTCATGTCGATCCTCATGGATTTTCCTTCTGGACTTTGTACCCAACTTCAATTCACAACAAAATGGGATGTGTGGACAAATCCACTGAGGATACCGGTAATTCCATGTAACCAAGTGGATTTCTACCCTATCCCCTCTAGCTCATGTGAGCGCATCAGTCGATTCGATCGATCTGGGGGGATTGCTTCGCAAAATTCATGGGACGTGAACAACTTCAGGAGACCCTCACGGTGAAATACGCTGCTGCGAAATTACTTTTGAAATTCCCGTAGAGAAAACATTGAATTTTTCATTTTCATTTTGCTTAATCATAATTACTTCGGGATTTATAACAAGCTTTCTGAATAATGAGTGAGATCTATGGCCTCTCAGACCTTGTATTGTCATAATCCAATGGCTCGAACAAAAGTACTTTTATCTACAGATAATTATGTAAGTGCGCGATAGAGCATAAACTGATGGCACGTACTTGATAACAGCGATTAAACAATTCTATCGTGTACTGTGTGAGGACCGAGTTCGGCATTTTTCCCCATCTTGGAAATTCCAGGCGTCTCTTTCATGATTGACGGAATCAATTGACGAACGAGTGGCTCTGGCCATTAGATTTTTTCCGTTGTTACAAAATGCCACGGACTTTTTGTCCAGTCGAATTTGTTCCACTGAATATGCGCCATCGCGCCGACATTCACTCAACTCAGCTCCATTTTCCTGCAATGAACTTTCACCGAGAGTCTTAATTCTTATCAATTAATACCGGACGTTTTCACTCCTCGCTGTATTCCCAAAATTTCACAATTGGCACCTTGAAAATAAAATACCAATTCGACCACGATTCGAATGTATTTTTAATCTGTGAAATCAAGATTGTGAAGCCCATTGATAATGATGTACCATTAGTAAACATACTGATACGTTATCACGATATAAAAGAATTTGTCGTTCCATCGGTCATTTTAGAGTTGATTCGAAAAGCCGTGACACCATGAGGTGGTCGATCCTCCTGAGCCTATTCCTGGCAATCCAAACGGAATTGGTTTTAGCTGAAGGCAAAGGTGAGCGTGAGTCAATAAATTTATCATGACTTTTGTTCTCTTTATTTTTCACCACCAAACGCGATCCTTTTCTGTGTAACCCGATTGTTCTTGTCAGTGATGGGCCAGCCCTTTGGTCCCCAACCCCCGATGAAAAAGCCGAAAGGAATAGCTCCGGACAAACCTTTCCGGCTTTTCATACATGCACTCCACCTTCCACCCATTCCCGCCATTCGAAACGTCGTCTGTGTCCAGCGTAGGAAGATACACGCCCGTCGGTTGTTCAAGATTTTCATTGCCTCTCAGTAAAGTGTTATCCCCTTTTCCACCATTCACCTTTTCAACCCCGTCGACAATCCATTTGACCATTCGTCGGAGGAGGTTCACCCAGTTCAGTACTCTGAAGATATAGAGTTCCTTCCGGACCTGTTCTCCAGAAAGAAATATCTGGGATCAGGGAATCCTTTGTTTCACTCAGCAAACGTGTGTTTCAGGCGCAGAACTCGCGAGGAGATATGCATTGCAGGATGATGATGTCTCTTCATGGAAAAAAGTTGAAGTGAGAGTCTTTGCGTATCCGTTAGTGAGGCTGTGGTTAATTCCGTATTTAACATCGTGTTGATTGATTTCCTCAGAAGGCTGAACAACCGTTGTCCAAATCTAAGTCTATCTCAGTGAATAAGAAAGATATTTCAGTTGGAATACCTATTGATTTCGAACTGGATATCTGGGGGACCGCCGAAAGATGTGTGGCGATGCACAACGACGTGTTCTATGAAATATATCCAAACATGAATTTGACAAGTGCAAGTTCAGATAAGCAAGGGAATGCTTGTGGCTTCACACTCCACATCGGCTGGGAATACGCTGGCAACTGGACACTGACAGGTTACTACCAAGAATCGAACAAATCGGTATCATACTCCAGTTTTTACGAGCTGCGCGTGTATAAGGTATGCTGAAACCCGAACGGTTCAGGGTTCCAATATTCCAGGCATATGTTCTTTTCCAGCGAGCAATTGTGCAGCCATCTCCGGAGGTCACCTTGAGGTCCGGTTACGCAACCTTCTACCTCCCCAGTGTTTTCGATAATCCAACATCCTGCCAGATAAAAAATGACGAGGTATACCTGATTGATCAGCAATTTGTCCCAATTCTTTTGCCAGAAGAACTAGCCAGTCCAATAAAACACTGATTCCCCATTCTGTGACGTAGGGCAAAACGTATGAACTTCTGAATCCCATTGACCCAGCTGAAGGCATTGAGCTCTACAAGATTTGTGGTGTGAGAATGCGGTACGATAAATCGCGACTAGGCAGATGGACGATCACTCAATCGCGTGGAAATTACAATGAAATTATGGCGACATTCAGGATTTACGAGGCCTTCGACACTGAACGTCCTAAGATCGTAAGTCCACAGACAAAAACCCATCTCCTTCTTATTTCAATGATCCGTTTCTTTCCTTGATGCAGCAGACACAACTGATTTGGGAACGCGGCGCTTCTGAAACCTTGGAACTAACCGCACGTGATGCAACTTATTGTGACGTGGTGACACCGGATGGTGTTGTCATTCCACTCTCTTATGAGTGCAAATATACCCTGAATGTGACCGATAAGCATGCCGGTGTCTGGAAAGGACGACACGGATCTGTTCACAGTATGAAACTCGTGGAAGAAGAATACAATGTTGAAGTTTGGAGTGAGTACCACAGTATACAGCCAGTAACATGAGAAATTGACAAAATTGGAATGATCTAGATCCTGAGGCCTTGGAGATATCCGTGTCCTACGAAGATGATGGAGTCAACATGCTCTGCAGGACTGGATTGAGATCTCTCAGCAACTGCATGTTCAAGTCGCCCAATGGCACTGTAATATCCCTCCAAGCTGGTGTGGGGGACGGAAAGTAAGGCCAATTAATTTTATTTCGATCGAATAAGCACTTTCAATGATCATTCTCATCAACTGCCACAATGCCTGACCACCAGCTACGAATACTATGGAACTGGCTTCGCATTAGCCTCACGCAATCAGCCAAAAAAGAGAGCAGAGTGCGGGCTGATGATTCGTAACCCCTCGGCCTACGACTACGGCGTGTGGAAATGTTCCATGAAAGATATCTCCGTGAGAAAAAAGGAAATCACACTCCAAGGCCTCATTGACGTTCAAAATTCCAAAGGGAAGCGTCTCGACGGTGAAATTGTTTCGAGCTCACCGGTCTACGTCAAACGCGGATCTGAATTTGTGGTAATGCTACAAAATATTATGCGGCCAGATAACACAAAGAAATATCACTGAACAAAATATCATAGGATGAACAGAAGACAGTGATTTAATGGTGTTGGTGATAAAATTGATCAATCGATGAATCTTTTTATTGTCCCTTCAGATTCGATGCAGTACGAACGCCCCATTGAATTTCTGTTGGATGCGAAGTCCCAATGGCACTATGTACTCAGTAACAAAAAACGAAAGAGGTGGAAATCTTCTGCGTTACAATGGCGAAGGTCTGTCAATGGGTGTTTGTGGTGCAGTAGTTGAAAATGCTGACGACACGCACAGGGGTGATTGGAGCTGTCGGTTGGGTGTTGTCGGTGCTGCGGAAGTAGAGTCGATAGTTCCGGTTACGGTCACTGGTTTGTATGCACAACTTCCGTATGACGAATGAACCAATTTGCCGATAAAATCCCGACAGCTCAATTCAGTTTGCCAATAGTCATTGTTTACCCAGCATAAATCTACCGGTAGTTTTCCCTTACTCTAATCCAGTTCAACTCTTAAACGTTGAATCGTCACCGTTAATCGAAAGCAATTCATCTAACATGAACGTCTGAATCCTTGAGTCTGAATTCCACAGAGTGTTTCGCGCTTAATTGCGAAACCAATATAGTCGTACTGAATTATTGAATCAAATAGCTGAGCAGTCAGCCGTTGATCCCGTAATTACACACGCTGTTAATCTTAATGAGTCTCTTACTGTAAACTTCGGTGGTTACTCGAGCGATTCGGTGGAACATTCTGGGGAGAGTTGCCGATATAAACGATTCTCATTAGTGCCGCCTTCCTTTTCAATTCCCTCTCAATTGTTCTGTTTTGTTTTTCTTTTTTTATATATATATTTAGAATCCGAGCTCATCTCAGAAATAGAGAACATCTCGACTCATCAAGGAAAATCAACAATCCTTAGCTGTCGGACGTTACCTTCCAGTGAAGCAACCATCGATTATTGCCGATGGGTACGTCCGAATGGAGATGGCATTTATCGAAATACTGCATCGCGTTATGTGACGCGACAAAAAAATGACGGATGCATGTTAACCCTAAATGGTAAAAAATGAATTTTTGTAATTTGAGAATTTTTTTTTTTAATAATCCATGATTTTGTGGTCAGCCGTCGCCGATGAAGACTTTGGAACTTGGACGTGTCTCGCACGTCTCACCACTGGCTCCGACGTCGAAGTCTGGAGTAAAATTGAGTTGAAAGAAAAATTAGACACAGCGATCGCTGCAAATGCAACACTTCGCACTGTGGCCTTTGCTCTCCTCGGTGCAATATTAATTTGCGGTATCTTCGTAATAATTGCAATGTACTACCGAAAGAATCGGCAAACATCAACACCAGCCTACGACATCAACTACTTCTACCCGAAGAATCCAGATGTCAAAGTCATCCCATTTTTCACCGATACGAAAATACCAGAAAAAATAGCAAAACAGTAGGAACAACGTGCCCCAATCACCTCTAATAAAATCACTCATCAATTTTGCCTCCACCATCCCAGGTAATAATAAAAACAATTATTTTGACAACTGAAAAATCCGGAATTCACTTCGTTAGAGAATAGCGAATGAACACATGAAATAAACGACCATTGAATAATGAAACAAAAACAAACAGGTAGGGAAAAAAAAAAATTGGAACAATGGAAATTGACTCGAAACTGAGGAAACGATGGTAAAAATAGGAATGAAAAAACAGCGGACTACATTTTTCATTTATAGGATAAACCGATAACGAGTTATTGGATTTTTAAATCTTTTGTACGAGTTCTCGATACATTTAATCCCCTGAACTTTTGATACATTTAACATCCCCCTCTCTTCTTTCCTCGATCGGTTGTTTTCGGTGGGAATTTTGTGGATCAGTCTGAGAGATCTGTCTTATCTGTAGAAATCACGTAAATTACGTGTCTGCAGACACGTTCAGAGAATTTAATCCCCGATGTAAATAAACGGGCATTGAGTTCACTTGAGTTATCCCCTCTGGACAAATGCTCCCTTTCGCATGAGGTGATACGTCGTAACACGGGACTTGACAGTACGTGATTTTTCAATTGAAAATCCGTACACATGAGTACACCCCTTCGGGTTATTGGTACGCGTGCCACTTTGACGCCGACTGATCATTGTACGTCGAAATGCTCCGGGGCTATCCTTCCCACGTTTTCGTGGTAACACACAACGTATCAACTGCTCGTTGATTCATTGTGCTCATCAGATCGATATATCGTTCACACGTTCCACACTCGTGTCGAATAATAAATTGATAATTTATAAGGGGGGTCGATGGAAGGATTATGGGTAAATAATGGGTTCATTGGTTTCTCATGAAACTGACAGCTGTACGTCTAATTATGGGAAACAGCCTCTGGACAATTCGCTCGGAGCACTTTTTTAATTGCACGAGATATTTATAGCGGGCGTTTCATTAAGTTTTTATAGTTTACGTTCAATATATTTTTAAGTGCCTTATATACTCCAGGATGAATGCGGAATATATTTCCAGATAAAATCCATGGAACATTTTTAGGAGATTTTTACATCGAATAAATTCCAGGTTTATGGAATGTATAGATTTCATTGTATTTAGCTCGAGCGAATTGATGGAATTTAATTGTTGATTTACATGAATAAACAATGTGTCATAAAAAATATTATTCCAATAAATTATCCTGTGAATTTCTGTCCCTCAAAGTTCTAATCTCCTCGAAAAAAAAAATATTGAGAGGGAAAGCAAATCCCCAAGTCGATCAAAATGTTCTATATTTTTCCAATTGTTCCCAATTCCCCGAGGAAAGCCCTTTCTCTCATTAAACCCGTCTACTTTCAGCGCTCAAATACCCATCCATAAAATAGCTACTCCCCATTGCAGTGGGTTGACAGCCCAGAAACCTCCGCCCAATAAAATAAAAAACCCCTTCCGCAGGAGAGAAAAATTTCAAAAGCGAATGAATAAAGAAAGTAAAAAAAAAAAGAAGCAAGAATAACTAAAAGATGTTCCAACTAGTTGCAGTGGAGATACAATAGATCCGTCTTCTTTCATACTCGTTACAATGAGAAGTGCGCGGTACACCGTTAAATCCCCAACTGATATCTTGAGCCGGAGGGTTAATCCACCGCCTAGATTACTCGTTGCTTACAGTGTGAGCCCGAATGAGACAGTAACTCCTCCTTTTTTTCCTTCAAAATCCATCCAAGACAGGCATATTTAGTACAACAGAGCAAGCCGTAAAAGTGCAATGAAAAGAGCTGCACTGAACACTGGTTCGCCATTTACTGAGTTGATTTTGTCTCAACGGGGTTGAGTAGAGGTTATATAACGCAGGAGGGAGATATGACACAGAGGTAACACAGAGGTAACACAGAGGGAAAATACAGATGCGATAGGAGTGAGAGCTACGCTTGTAATTTCGAGGGATTAATATTTAATATCCCGGGGAAAACGACAAGACTACAGACCGACTATACTCCATGTTTCACCCTCGACCCCCACCCACCGGGTGGTGGGGGCCGGGTGCCAGTTTCTTCCATTCCCCTTCTCATCGCATTCCACCTCCTACCCATCCCCCTCCCCACCAATCACGCCAACCTTCTTCGATATATCACCCACTGATCCCCAGTCTATAGGCAACCGCCATATCGACGCTGTCTCGAACTTCTGGGGGTCCAATGCACCCCTTTGACCCCTCGACGGAGGAAACAATCCGCCGATGCGTGATTACGTTTTACCCTCTCTCTTTATCGATGTGCTTTTCTCAACTCCTCTCATTTGCACTGTTCTCTTGCTACGCAATTTGACAACCCCCAAGCTCAATCCTCCCCCCACCCTCGCCCATTGCCATCGAATGAGTCCATCGAGATTTTCATAATCCCCCGCTTTCCATTCGACTGGATTTACATATTGCTGGGGAATGGATATAACTGGGAGAGACAGTATTTTAGCATATCTAACTTTCTGGAGAACAATAAAAGCTTTCACTAGTGTTAACCAACAACGAATTTTCCGGGGGTGCTGAGTGGTTGGGGATCGATTGGTTTTCGAAATATTTCAAAAAAGTTCGGGATGTGGCACAATATTTTTGGCAATCATCTATTATCTGTCATTTTTTCCCTTTAAACATTAAATTAATTAATCCTTGATTGCGTTCCATTGCGTAATTAGCCGACGAATTAATGAATCTGTACACACTGTTTAGATAATATTCAATCCAAATAGATGAATTTTAAAATAATCCCGGAATGAGTAATCCTGTAATCTCCACATGATATGATTCCCGGAGTAGAAAAAAAAATCACCAATAAAACGACACATAATGGGTGGACCAGTTAAACAACCCTGTCGCTCGTGACGTTGGTTAAATGCGCGGTAGTTTCATGAAATTACCCAGTGGCAGGGGTTTAAAGTGTGCCTGGATATAGCGTGAGTGGTATGAAACTGTTAACCAACGCGTTTTGCGTTCACCACGATGGAATGGTAGAAGCTCATCGTGGGGGTTGTCAGTGGTGAGAAAGAGGAGGGTGAGGTTGGCTCTCGACTTACCCAGCACTTCCAATTATCTAATTGAAAGTAACGGCCCCGACGAGGTGCCCTCTTATTCTCGAGCCCCCACCCCCGTAAACGAATGCAATTGTTGTACAACTGTCGGCCGATGAATGTGGATTGTGGTCAGAATGGTCTCTCTCTCAGTGAAAAGAGAGGTGAAATGCGTGAAAATACACACGAGCCAATAACCGTTAAGGATTTCCATCTACTTTGTTCTCAGTACGGGGTTCAACCAGAGTGAACACCTACACGAGGGGGAAACACGGATTTTCCTCCCCTTTTATCCTTTTTCACAAATGAAGGCAATAAACACTGGCATTTAATTCCCGAGGGGTCATGAAATATATGGAAAAAAGGGATACATTGCTATTGACGGACACCGGGGGTGAATGTAAGCGCAGCGTTTGCTGACGCGTGATACCACCGCCGCAATTACATCAACCCCTAGAGCGAGTGTTTTGCGGGGTGTTGGGGTGGTCCACTCATGCATGTGTAGATTTCAATGATTTTAACAGGCGCCAATAATTGGAAGGTCAAATTTTAACGCACCGACGAGAGTGTCACGACGGTTCAATGGTGCGGTGGGTAAATTTGTCCAACGAGGGAATATTATTTTTCTTGTGATTAATCGGTGAAATTTCATTGGCTTGTTTTACGGAAAATTTAATCATCGACTTTTTTGTCAATTCCACACACCTGGAGCAATAATCATAATTATTTATCGATATTTCAATGGAGTAATTGTTATTATTATGATTTCCTTGAGTTGGCAGTCTCGGCCCCAGTGATGTTGGAAATCCCTCGTCGTCGGGGTTGTGGAGGCTGTCCCTAACAACTCGATCTTCCTAATCGCATCTTGATTCAGGGAAAGCCTCTCATCAAGATCTGCCGAGTTCTCCACCCCTGTCGGGCATTACCGAAACATTGGGAAAAGGGAGGACTGAAGGCTCTAGCCGATACTTCGCCAACAGATCGGAGCTGTCACGACACGCCTACTCCATCTGCGGATCTCCTAATCCAAGTTTGAAAGCGCCCTTTGCGCATAAAATCCGCTCTCGAAATAATTCAATAACAACATTGGTAAAGCAAGTGCCTTGTACCGTACAGGGGGTGCAGAGTATTGCTCAAACCCTCGTGGGGAATGGAGTTAGAAACGCATTCCCGCATGGCTCACTCCAGATTGAATAACGTCTCGGTATGAATATCGGGACGAGTTGTCCCAATGTCCAATTCAATTCCCCTTAATTTATCGACACCCCTAATTTTTTCAATTCTATTTGACTTTTCGATGATAGACTTTGCGCGTCTTGAGGGATTTTCGTTATTTCAGTATGACTTTTCAGGTTGAGGAAATGAGAATTCAGGAAATCGATGACTTGGTCGCTTCTACTGACAATTGATTCCCATATAATTAAATTTTCCTTTATCCGAGTCGGAAATCCCCCCTGAAAATCCCACGGAGTAAATATGCACAGAAGGATGAGCAGACTCGTACAGATCGCATTCAACATTTTGGCCAGGACTCTTGCACAGTGACGATAGTCTTATTAGTCACGCTACAGGCCTCTGCTACATAAGCTTATTATAGAATATACTATTCCCTCCACCAGGGAATACATCCGAGTTTCCCTGAATTTTATACGAGGATTAAACTCAGTGCAGGCTAGTCCGTGGCCACTGTTCAAATTCGGTCACCCCAGAATTCCATTGGGATTTTTAAATTAAATATTCTATTAAATGCAACACCGCAGCTAAGTCAGCGCAAACGTCTCGTGAATAAATCCTAAAAATATTATCACAACGCTTTATTTTAATTTCACTTTGCTTTCATACATTTATTTTACACGACCATAAATTTTCAGTGAAATTTAACTTCGCAATGTGAGTGAAAATACTTCGCAGTCAATACGGATTTGTTAATGCCAGGATAAATTTTGACCTACCTTTTTCTCATTCTGTTTTCAGATAGAAGTCTCTCCTTTATTTTCGGTTTCGATGGTTTTCCATTATAATTAAATTTTAATAATCACTGGCGAAATTCAGATGCTGAAATTTTAATAGATACCTATGTTATAATTCTTGTCATTATATATTCTCGTATATAATTCTCTGGAGTTCGTGCCTGTAAGAAAACTTGACCTAATCTATTTTCCCCACAAAAAAAAAAGAAAAATCTCGCCAAACAGATGACGAAGACCGATGACGAGTGGTTGGGGAATGTATTTCTTCACGCTTTCATATCTCCAATTGAAACAAGAAATTATGATCCAAGAATTGGAAGAATGTCTGGACCCCTCTCACTGGGAGCTATTAATTACCTGAACCCAGCGGTTCGCCTCACTGTCCCAAACTCGTTAATTAATTCCTCGACTTTTTTCTCACGTTTTTCGTTGTCTTCCTCGGTGGAGTAAAAAAAGTCCACCCACGAGGTAGATAAAAGGAGAAAAAATTGTCCAGATGTTTGTCAGTGTTGGTCGATGAGGCGTGTCCACTGCCATCAATGAAGAGAAATGCAAGGGCCAGAGGAGGGGGAAAGGGTATACGAGAGATTTCAGGATGGATATTAGGTCGACGTAATTACAGCCATTAGTCTGCGCATACATCAATTATCGATGACACGATGACACGAGACTGGTCGCTTCGGGCTTACCTCGCACGATGGGAATGACCGGACACTACTATATAAGCGTGTCTCTATCTGTGTTGCCAATGTGGTACGCATCCCTCCAGCCAACAATTGTGTACACGTATATTCATGCTGGAAAATCAATTTTCGTCATGTATTCAGGTGGAAGAGTGAATCTCGGCTTGGGATTTTAACTCATCACCTGAGAAAATCATCACTGAATCCATTAACCCAGTGTCAATTAATTATTTTCATAAATTATTTAACACTCGTTCCTCCAGTAGAGAGAATTGTTCCAATTTGTGGGGCTTGTCGGATAACTGATGTTTAAATTCTGTGAATGCATTACATTAAAAAATCACTCGCGATCCACCTGAAAATATTCAATGAGGCGTTGAACTCAAAATATGGATAATGGAATATTCAATGCATCGAATCATATCCAATAAAGGAAAATTCGAAATTCAATTCTACCGTGCGCCAGAGATATCAAATCACTTAAACATCTCGGATTTCAAAATTCTCATCATTCATTTACCGATTGGCATCCAGCAAAAGAACAGATTCAACTCTCTGATTTCATCTGCATAATTAAAATTATCGGAAAGTAGACGGACCTTTTAGTCTGTGTGACGTTCAGAATAAGGATTACATTAAAAATAAGTTTGATTTGAATAACTCTGCAAGTAATAATTACCAATGAAAAATTGAGCCTGCTAATGGATTTGTCAATTATATAATTTATTTCTGCTTAATGTACCTCACGATTCGAATAGGTTTTAAATCATCTGAATGATAAATATTTATCTGACAACTGGAGCGAATGTTCAAAATAATTAAACATAATTATATCGAATTTTTAAACGAGTACTTTCTTTCCGGATAATATTCCGATCGTCTAGGAGTTTGAATTCAAGATTTCGCTGGGTGTGATTTTTTGCAGGGACTTTTCTCCCATAAAATTCCATTAGCATTAGGCAATTGAGCCGTCGCGATATCCCACCCATCACCCGAGCTATTCAATTTAAAGAAATCCCCGCGGATGTGTTAATCTCAAATTGGAGACATACAGATGTGTAACCGGAATCGTCTGATGTTTTTACGACACTCGAGTAATTCAAAGCCTGTTTCACATTAAATTTATTCTCCTCTGTTTCAGTGTAAAGCCACAAAGTTTCACGTGTCTCTTTTTCATTTCTCTCTTCCCGCAAGAATAACAGAAAAATAAAATTAAACGACAGATGAAGCGTCTAGGAAGAGGCGTGCGATAACGTCACGTTCCTAAACCTGCGCCTCGTAATTAAGACTTAAACTAGCCTCGGGCATGCCCCCTCTTTCACCTCCAACAACTTGGTTTATCTTATCGCAACTCGTCTCCAGCCATATATGGTCGTGTCTTATTTCCAGTCGAGGCATCGACCCAAAAATCAAAGTGCCTAGGCCCCTGCTTGGTTGGAATAAGAAAAAACAGACGAGAAAAAAAAATGGAAACTGTTTGAAGATGCAGTCGCCCTTTTTATCCAGCTTCCCTCGATGGGCGACGAGTGGCCTCGTTTGTGGTCTTGATGAATCGGCATCCGGTTACACTAGAAAGATAATCCAAGTGGCAAAATCTGGTTTTTTCAAGTTTATTTTCAAGGCTTTGAGACTGAAAGATCGTATTTCATTCATTGAGTGGGCATTATCTTTGGTATAAAAATCGGGGAGAATTATCTCTAATATTACAATACATCATTTTCGCGGATAAATTACGCTTCAGAATAATTATTATTTGAAATTCGAAATCAGCAAAAATCATCTGAAAAATAAAATAAAAATGCGATGGATTTGGACACGGTTGAAAAATCCCATTTTCCGATATTTCGGTCATGATGGGTCGGCATGAGACAAAAAAATTCAAAATTTTAATTTCAACGATTACAATGCTCCCATTCGGAAACATAAATATCAATCTGTTCTGTAATATGTTTCAGGAAAAAAATGGAGCCCTTGAGAGTATCAATAACCCCGGGAGAGGCAAAAAAATGTCGAAAAGAATCATCAGCGTAAAAATATTATTCCTGAAGATGCCAACCTCAATAACCCTCACATCCCCCGACGATGACGCGCAAACACGATTCACCGATGCCGTTAATGCGCCGACACAACTGATACCTGACGTTGAAAAACACGAGAATCATCTCCACCCAAAATAATACACCGATGGGCGAAAAGATTTCCGGTTGTTTAGTCAAATTGAAAAGTGCCGTGGAACGTATCGGCCCGCAAAGGTATGAATGGATGCCATACCCCAGCATCCAGCAGATGCTGGAGTGTTTGAGCTCCTGCATTTCAGGTGCAACCGTGCGCGATTAACGCACTGCGGAGACGAGAGGTCTTCGTTATTTTGATAGCTTCTGCTTCTTACATGATCACTGGGGCATTTCGTATCCATAACATGAGGAAGTTGAGTGGGCATGAAGGGAGCCATCCACATCTCCATTGGATCGTTCAGGATCTAGACCCTTAGCAAGATCAATTGGGGCTTCGTGCAGGGAACGTTTATTATTGCCGCAGACATTATTCATTTTCAATCATCCTTTCTATCGTGTAAGATGTTTTCTGCACACGGAGTCGAATGAATTTGGAACATAATAGATCAAATAATCAGGACACCGAAATTAATTTTTGAATAATTGAAAGCAAAGATAAATGTTATGCCCCATAAATATCAATCCCTTTTAAAAATATATACTTTCTCAAAAATTTTGAATTTTGACATTTCAGTGAACACGTCCTCGGTTTTCATGCTCCCCTGATACGTTTCCGAAAATTTCGAAGAGAGAGAGGGCGCCACACGCAATGCTGGGGTGTCTGCCCCGCAGCCGACGCGGTAACTGCCTCAGTAGCCGTTCCGTTGGCAGAGGCACCAGTCGACTAAGTTAATGTTATTTTCTGCGTTACGAAATTTATTTTTGTCTTTCACTATAAAATTTCGAAATTTCAAATTTGAGTGAATACCTACTCCATTTTCATGCTCCCCTGATACTTTTTTGAAATTTTCGAATTTTTGAATTGCAGTGAATACCTCCTTGATTTTCATGTTCCCCTGATACTTTTTTGAAATTTTCGA
>NW_011887753.1:440167-497888 GCF_000806365.1 Fopius arisanus
GAAATTTTCGAATTTTTGAATTGCAGTGAATACCTCCTTGATTTTCATGCTCCCCTGATACTTTTTTGAAATTTTCGAATTTTTGAATTGCAGTGTATACCTCCTTGATTTTCATGCCCCCCTGATACTTTTTTGAAATTTTCGAATTTTTGAATTGCAGTGAATACCTCCTTGATTTTCATGTTCCCCCGAGTACACGCGCAGAGCGCGCCAAATACGCGAGTATCAAAAAAATCACAGTCAAGTACACAATTTTATTTTTCAATCTTAAAAATACAGATTCAATTCCTCATGAATGATTTCTTAAACATGATTATCTTACATTTTCTACAAGTTAAAATAATAGACAGCTCAATCTCCAGTCTTATTACGTGATCGATCGACTGAATATACTCGAGAATTAGCGTCATATCACAGGTACACAATCTTCAACAGATTTTTAAAAAGTTCCTTAAAATATCATCCGAAATTCAATCGTTAATTCCTCTGTCTTTGCCTGATATTCTTGGAGTCAGCGTCACCTCCCGCATGATTGATCTCACCCACTTGCTCCCGAGACTTATAATTCATTATGGAACAATCCCCCTCAGATTTCGCATTTGCCAATGCAGAATTCAGGTGATCTGCGTCACCACCAGCAGAGTACTCCAATTTCTCGGACTTTTCACCTGCCAGAAGCTCCTGATCTGCACTCTGAGTGACTGCCAGGGGTCCCGGTGTGTCTGTCGATACCTGAAATAACGTTTAATAATTAGTCCCCCGATACTCTTCAGTGGATAAAATGGAGGTGACAATGACAGCTGATGGTGTAAGTACTTTTAGATTCAAGATAACTTCGATGGGCTCTCTCATTCCCTTACTGGTTATATTTCTCGGATCTTGGTGATAGTGCCCTGTCCCCGAGTTCCGCAGGAATGAAAAGGGACTCAATGCCAGGGACTTGAAGCATGTACTCATGACGAAGACTATTCCGATTATTACAGCTGCGATTATGGCGACCAGCAAAAAGGGCTGGAGAAGCCACTGGACAGGCGATGCCATGTGATCTGTATCGAGGAAAAAAATTTATCCGCCAGAATAAAATAATAATCCACCTGGCAATAGTGGGAAACTTACACGTGGAATGGTGAACGAAATCAGCGAGGGCTCGCCCAATTAATTGCGCTGGTTCCAGAATAAATGTACCTATTACTCGAGACAATACTTGGACTGGGGTAACTTGGAATCTGTGGTCTTCCATCACTGCTTCGTAATATTGGATACAATGGTCATCAGAAGCTGGCGAATTAAATAATTCCTGTCAATAATTTCTCCCCCCATAATTCTCTTCATCAATTTACTCACAAAAAAATGAGAAGAGTTTTTGATACCACAACATTTTATGGGGCTGACAATCCACTGGCATTTCGTTGAAACGAAATTGTTTAGCTGTCAGTTTTATTTCGGCTTCCTAAGAAGGAATTTCATTTAATTATTTACCCCTAGGTTACTGCATAGAATTAATTTTACCTTCAGAAGCTGGAAATAGGTAATAATGAAACTCGCAATGAACACGACGATGAGAAATAAAAAAAATATTTTAAAATACGTCCATCTAGTTCTTGCTAGCAACCAGGTGAGTTGCACCACTGCGGCAAATGTCAAAATCAGTTCTTTCTGCAAAGGAAATTCCATAGATTTTTTTTTTACAAACGCCATGAGTTTTTACTCACGTGTGGTGAAATGTAAGAAGAGTAAACCCCGTGGGATTTCAACGAGAATCCCTGGAGGATCGAGTAAATATCCATGAAAACAGACGCTTTTGGGGCACGAAAAACATTAGATATCATGGCATCCACTTCTCGCATGGTTGCTTTACCCAAACCGAAATTTTTCAGTCTTTTCAACTCCGCACTCGTCAACTCTATGACGATGCTACCGACGAGAAGATCATCATCTTCCTACGTTCATTTAAACAGTAAATCAACCTTCGCTCCTTGTGGAGGATAATTATTGCACCATAAAGTATGAATTACGATGTGACTACTCACCTCAAAGGTGGCAATTGACAACAATTTATTAATTAATCTACGTGAGAACAATTCATCAGGTACATCTTTAAACTTTCCATTGAGACAGTTATTAAATATTTCTTTACAATTCGACGACTGTGATGGGCTTTTGACAGGCCCTATCGATTTTTCCACTTCCTTTTGGTCATGTCGGTTGTAATAAAAGGAGTGAGGATCCACGTAATCCTGTCCACGGCTAGAAAAACCCCATAAAAGGAAGTTCAAAACGAGGAACCTCGGAGGAACCACTGAGTTCCTGGGGAATTCATTTGAGGTTACAAAATTATTGCAGGGCTTCACTTACTTGGCATCAGAACTCTCGAGGGCATTGTCAGAATATCCCTGTGCACACCCAGAAGTTAGCATCCAGAGGAGGAAACAAATCCTCTTATTGGTAAACATTTCTCAATTAATCGTTGCACTACTCTCAATTATGACAACACTGTGACGAATGCATTACGCGATTTGCTTGACACACACATCAACATCAAGTACATGATGAATACCGAATCAACATGAGTGGAGAGAAATATTGATGTTTGAGGTTAATGTTTGAAGGAAAAACAGCTGGGAGGGCAGCTAAGAACGATCTTGCAATAGCCAGCGAGTGGTAAGTACTCAGTCGATATCACAAATATTTTTGGTCACTTGTTAAAAGAGGAATTTATATTTTTCACCATCGGATTTTGTAATTTGACAATGCCCACCTTACCCCCGGAAGATTATAATTATTTGCAGAATGTATAATTATACTGTCTCAAAGTTTTTTAATTAATGAAATTAACAATTCGATTTCAATTTTTGTCTTCGGAGATATTGGTATTATTTATCATAATTAGAAAATTGAATTTATTTATTGGGCGAGGCTGAAGATTAAAAAATCATTTTTTTATTATTTTGCACGTTTTTAATGATGGACGACTGTGATAATTCGATCAGTACTATTTTTGAATTCGGCGAATTTGGGGTTTCCGTATTTGCGGTTCTGATGTTTAAAACACGGGTTTTTAAATTTCCTAAAAATACACGAGGTCAGAATATTCGGAGTTCATTGCGACCCAAGTGTTAGCCTAAACACTCAGTCCAGTATTATACCCACACACTTTCAAAGTGTTGACACAGGACTTCTGGTCTTGTTGCACTAACCAGCACCATCCCCAGGACAACTCGAATTAATTATGAGACTCCCCGAAATAACATCGGAATAATAAAATATTTCTTGCCAAAGTCAGCACATTTATCTCCGAAAAATATCGAATATGATCCATAAATTTTCTCGTGAAGGCAAACTTTTTTCGTCGCGATTTAAAAAATCCGGTGAGGTATGGGGACAACTGGGACTTCTTGGGGATGAGTAAACCCACTAGAATATGCATGACAGGGGTTATATGTAGAATGCGACGATGGGATCATGTCGTGTCACGGCTATATTGACTTCATGGAGATCGTATACCCTTTTTCCAGTGCTCAACAGGGATACATCTGATGGTTTTTGCTCTTCATTTACTGAGGACCGACCCTCGGGAAATTGAGTAACTTTCACTGGAAATAAAAACTCGGGATCGAACGCCGGATAGCGCATCAAAAGATTTATTGCCCTTGGGGAAGGGGAAATAATAAATGTGAAATTTATCGTCGAGAGAGAATATCAATTGTCTGCTCATTACCAAACGGAATTATTATGGGGATATAAAAAAATATTAAGCCATTGCGAATCGGTCATTGTCGAAAATTCTGAATTTCTCAGACTTGAAGAAATTCAGAAAGTGCTGATCGTGAAAGAGTTCACCTATTCCCATCCCAGAATTTCTCCCATATCCCCTTGATTCTCTTCTTAACGGAGTTGTCGGCATTCCGCGCACGTACAAGGGACATAAATTTTCATAAAGTCAGTGGAATATCACTGACATCAAATGTTATCTAGCAAGAAAGAGTGTTTAAATGTGCGGAGAAATATCCGAGTTCTGCCGGAGGTGTTGAATAGTTTCACAGCCCAATCCAAGTTGATGATGAATTCTCATGAATTCCGGGGGTCGCAATGCAGTCGTTAAACTTTTCACTCCCCAGTATTGAATTTTTGGTCATAATGAGTCGTCAAAAATTCTCTCGGGAGTTTATACATCCACTAGCTTGTACCCCATGTCGCCAATTTTCCTAATTAACGCAGAACAAGTTCAACTAATTCTCGGGAAAATGATGTTACTCAAACAAACTGCATTAGCGACACTGCACTTTCACCGGATAAAGTTAGCATGTTGGTAATTCGCTTTGGTTCAGTTCCCAGTATTTTTTTAATATCAATGATTTTTTGCTAACTCCGCACGTGGAAAAGCGCATAAAAAAATGCATCATGAAATAAATTAATGTAATCATCAAAGTTTTTCAACTGTCGCCAATTCAAAATAGAAATAATTTTTTGCCAAAGCCATTCGCGTTGAATAAAAAAAACTAGCCGCAGTGTGAAAAACAGAATTGCATCATTTTTTCACTCCAGCAAATTCTCGCCAATCTTTTCAAGCGGTTTGAATAAAATCGTTTGAGTTCCCCCAATTTTTTCTCCCACAGGAATGTGAGTAGAAAAGCCCTCACAATCTGCAATCCGATATCGTTGAGTCCCTCAACCACCAGGATTTCTCCTGCAATTCCCTCTGTACTTTACGTATCGGAAAATAGTGAAGACCACCTCTGAATCCCTCCCTCAGGACATGTCTAAGATATTTCTAATTCCACGGTGATTCTCCACACCCGACACTTCAATTCCCAGAAAATTGCTGCACCCTCACAACTTTGTGATTTGTGTGATTTTCCACGGGCCCCACTCTCCCCCCGGAAATCCATCAGTCACGTCTTTATTAATTTCTAAAATTTCAGAATTCCGCGGTACCCAGAGGAATTCCGAAGAATTCCTGCTGGCTAGGAGCGACTAGCCTCCACACCTACATTCGCAATGAATTTCCCATAAAAAAAATAATCAGCTCAAGGATTCGAACCCACGACTCCCAATTCCCCAGTGAGTACCATCCACCCCTAATATCGACGATATATTTAAAATACTCCACCCCGAAATGCCGACGTCATGAGTGAGATGTAAAAATCATCCACTGCAGTGATAACGCGAGTTATTCGATAATTTTTTGATAATAATTCTGAGCTTGTGGGGCACAACGGCGCAGGTGTGCAGCGCTGGCCCGGCCGTTGCTGTGTAGTACCCAGTGAATATATATCTGTAGATATATCCAGGGGTAGGTGTGCGATGTGCCTGCGCGAGAGGGCACAATGCCATTGGGGCCGAGGTGGATTGAACGAGGACAGAGTTCAAGGGTAGATACCCAGTGAGGATGGCAGGGGGGTGAGTGGCAATGGTGTTGGGGTGAGGGGGATGAAATTGTGGAAGGTGGCGGTGGTGGTGGAGAAGGGGATGGTGCGTCACAAGCTGCAGTGAGCCCAGCAGTGAGGCAAAACGTTGGGCTCCGCGCGGGAGTCTCGTGCGCGCCCGCTAAAACCCCTTGGTGCCGGGCTAAAGCTCGTCAACACGCGACTTAACCCTACATCCTGTTATTTTTAACAGTAAACAGTGAATATTAATCATTATAAACATACCCCCATTAATCCATAAATCCACCCCTCATAATTTTCCCCTATTTTCCTAATTAATTAACCTCGGTGGCCAGTGAAATAGATAAATATTAGATATCACTTAAAGTGGAGATAAATAATTCTCCATAATTCCTCATTAACTTTGATTAACGATTCTTAATTAGTCCCCGATTTTTACCTTTTGATTTTATTTCAGCAGTCGATTAATTATTCTTATGCGGTGGCCGGGGGAAAATGGGGAATTATCAGATTTCAATGTTAACGTCGATGGGAATTATTTTTAATAATCCGTGATGGCCTCTCGATTCATAATTAACCCTCCATTTTCAACGGTATTTTTTGTTTGGGGAATTTGCCAGTAATTTTAATACAGTGCCTGAGGAAATATGGGAAAAATTAGAGTTTATTGAATTATACTAATGAATATTCATTTCCAATTGAAAATTCACGTGAATTACGGAATTTCATGGAATTAGTGGTTTTTGTCTGAGAATTCAGTGAAATTTTTTTCAATAGGTTTGACGGTTTCTACCATTTTATTTTCATGTGGAATTGGACCATTCGGGTGATGGTGATTGGGTTCATGATACCTGGAGTAAGGTTCACATAAGAATTTTATTAATGATCGCAGGGGGAATTTCCGGGGGGTCATTGGGGGGCTGCGGAGGGCTGCGGATGTGGCCTGTGCGTCTGACTCAGTAGGGATGCGATTCCCTGCGGTTGCAATGCGGCGTTTCACAAGGCTTTAGTTATTCTCCTTTTTATTTACCCCGCACTTCTCCCCCATTTTTTCCACACTCTGTCCGTCGCTTTGAGTTATCCTCGGTGTGAGGAGAGAAAGCGCGTTGTTGTGGGACACGTCGCAGGGGGTGATGGATTTTTTTTTTCTTCATCGGGGTGAATTTTATCGGGTCTTTGTTGTCTCTCTGCTCCATTTGCTGAAGAAAAATGATTTTATTTCACTGAATAGAGATTTTTCAATGGAGATTTTTTCCTCCCGCAGTTGATGAAGAATTTCCACGTGAAAGTTAACAAAGTTTGGCTTCATAAATTCACCTGAACAATTCTGGGTTATAATAGTGATACTAAAGTTTTATTGGCTCCTTGTTGCAGTAAAAACTGATTGCTCGCGTGAGACAATGAGTCTGTTCATTAACGGAGTGAGTTTATCCGCCCACTTCCTCTCGTATTTCTAATTAATACATTTTTAGGATTGGAGGATTTGGCTCGGGGATGGAGCGGGTGGAGTGGGTGGGGAAATTAGGTGGAAAGTTCACGGGGGTAAGAGTGGAAAATAGAATTACCAGGGTGGGTCGGGGGAGGTAAGAATCAAGTGGCAGGTTAGACATGTACATAACCGAGATAGTTGGTAGAAAATAGGATTCTTGCGGGTGTTATATGGACGCGATATTTCATGGGAATCTCTGAACTCGGAAATTCTCGTATACGGTTGCGATCGTAAATGCTGTTGTATCGCGAATGGAAGGAGATCATTTATTTTTCTGACGTTGGGGTAGCAATAAAAAGAAATGGAACGAGAGTTGGAGAATATTGGGGGATGAATAATTGAATTGTTTTTCTCGTTACTCTTTCGCTCTCTGTCGTCTGCGGAGAGATGTTAAAAATACTGGGAAAATCATTTGATTATTTTTTTATGAAAATATTTTTTTATTTAACGTGACAAATTAAATGTTATTCAAGCGTAACTGTTCAACCCTCTGAGTTTGGGACACGACGTGCAGACGTGCCCCGACGGAATATCCACTGGAATAAAGAGTGTCTCTCACCGCGATTTAAAAAAAAATAATAATAATCACAAGTGAACTGTACACAAACCCGCGAGGCTCTTGGGTAGATAAAAGAGACACCAAGCCCAGTGTCGAGTGTGTGTGGAACGTGCAACTCATGAAATATTGTTTTCCAGTGTAAAAATGCGTTCACGTCGTTGGAATATCAAGTGACTCCATTGGTATTTCCTCAGCAGTGCGTACATTTTTTATCCGTCAGGTGTTCACACGTACACAGATCCTCCATTGTACATTTTTTAAATGCTTAACGGGGATTGTCACGGGAAATGACGTGACGAATACGCTGAGGGCATCGGGAAAACAAACTGTTGAGCAAAATGTTCCTTTATAAAAATTGAATTTTTTAAAATTCCAGGTCTGCTACGAGACGAAATATTCAACAAAAATTGTCTTTACTCTTTTCCTTCAAATGTTCATTTTATTCCTTGATGTGTAAGATTTTCCTGCAAAATTTTTCTCTGTACCAAATTAATAATTAGAACCCCCGAAAAATGGGTCCAGAGGACCGGTAAAGTCTGACCACCGGATTCAACTAGTATTTCCTCGGGTTTCTATTATATTTTTTTTTAACGAACCCAAAGTGCCCGGGATTTCTTGGCATTGAGCCCCGGCATGCCCCATGTCACAAGCTCGAAAGCACTTGATAATACAGAAGACAGATCTGGACGCAACCGCGAAATCTACCCGACCCCTAGAAGAGAAAATAAAAAAAAAACACATTCGGCTGTCACTCTTCGATTGTCTGATGCAAACAATTCGCTGTTCCCCTATTTATTCCTCAGTTTATTTTCCCTCGCGGAATGTAATTGAATTCCTCATGCAAAAGCCTCTCATACTCCCCCGACATCACTACCCCCCCTGTCAAACCGGAAATGTCATTCGTGTTCTTTCAAACTTTTGCAAAAACTCATTAGCAGTAAGTGTACTAGATTCATTCTGCTTTTTTTAAAACGAAAGAGAGGAGGAGTTAATTCTCGTTGGAGGTAATAATCCTCGTGCACAGTGGTTGTAACATTTCCAGAGTTATATTTTTTTTTTCAGCTCCGGGGGAATGGCAGTTCTTTTGCAAAAATACGACTGTATTTTTTTGGTATAATGTCATTGGTATTCGCGAGTCCATAGAAACAAACAGATACATAATGGTGGGTAAGTGGTGTGGGGCAAGGGGAAACGGAGGACGTGCAGAACGTTCGATATTGCTGGTGATGTCCGCATTGCGTTTTTTAAAAGTTTCAGTCATATTTAACTTTGCGCTAAAATTGTGGCGAGGTTTGACGGGCAGAGAGGTTTAAACGCTCTATTTTTAATGAGATGGGATGGGGGTTGTATTAGCTGGAGGGTGGATTTAATACTTACCCCTCTCCGCTATGCGGAATAAACGACGGTGCCACGACACAACCCAGACGAATCCACCACTTTTCAGTTCTTACTTCGCTTCCATTTACCTTTTTTCCGTTTTTTTTTTCAAAACTTTTTCGCTTGATGTTGAATTTTACTTGATCTTTTTCTTCATTTTCGTACGGTTATTCGTCGGAGAGACATTCACTCAGTTTTTATGGGGAGATTGTGAATAAATCAGGGAAAAAATTATCCTCTTTTTTTTTTAATCCGTTTTGCGCTCATCAAGACCATTCATTTTATTTACAGCGATGGTGATTAAAAATCCAATTTATATTACTCGAGGAACTTTTTACATTACATTATTTTTTGAAAAATTGAAAGAGCGATGAATGCGAAATTGGGAAATTTCCCGACTGCCCTCAGCGATAATTCTATAATCTACCGAGACACATCTTTCCATCATTTGAACGTCGCCACCGTCACAGGACAAACGTGTGTTCGACGATTACCGATAACGTCAAGCACACGTTTGTCGCCCAGCTGAATTCCCCATTCTCCCCCAGGAAGTGGAATAGTTGGCGGAGATTTCCGGATTGAAGTCTGGAGAACAAGTGCACTAGAAATGAAACTCTAGAGGAGCGAATGTCCAGGGGTATGGGGGTGGGTATGAGAAATGGGGGATGACACCCGAAACAAGAGAGGAAAAAAGTTTAGATGGTACGTGAAGAACAGAGGATAAAGTAACCTGTGAGGAGTTGAAAAAAGAGTGAGAATCGCGGGAGGCCGAGTGAATTCCGTGGTATAAAGTGTGTTGGTGTGTCTGGGGGAGGTGATAAGTGTCGGAGAAGAAAGTAGCGGATGGAATTTAAAGGTTACAAAGTGCATGTGCTGTGAGAGGTGAGAGGTGCGGGGTGGAGGGGCCACTGAAGACAGGTCAGATAGATTAGATGGTGGAGGTGCTTGATTGGCGGCCTTGGGAGCCTACGGGGCCGTGCAGGGCACCTCGCACCACTCCACGTAGTCTCCCGGGTTATCGGCAGCTCTTGCCGGATATCGTTTGTTGGGCCTCAGTGGGTCCTATTGGATTTGACCGGGGGCCCCAGACGGTGGCTCCCTCGTTAAGGAACGAGACTGGCGAGCGCCATGTGGCAAAGCGGGGGCATGGGGGCCCATGCGGCCAACAATCCGTGGATGAAGCTCATGGGAATTGTGCACAAGGAGAGGAGACATCACGACTCCGGGGGAGCTGGTGGCAGTGGACAAGCATCCGGTGGGGCCAACGAACGGGGTCTCAATCAGTGAGTTCATTATTTTATTTTTATTCGCCAGCTTTTAATATTTCAGGGAGCTATCAGGAATGGAATTCATCGTCTCAGCATTCAATCAAGGTCGCGAAATTCTTGGGAATCTCGCGCAGTCTTTGCCCTGTGGAAAAATTCAGCAAAACATTTCTTGACAATGTCGTAAAAAACTGGTATCTCATGTCAGTGAATTTCGAGAGACTATTCTCCCGGAAAAGTATTTGTTTCATAGAAAATGGGTCGCGGGAGACATTGGAAATATTCCGGTGGGGTAATTACATCCTCATTCCTTCAACTCCATTCCCGAGAGCCGGTGGGCAAAAAATTCCAGCCAAACTCCCCCCTTCGTCGCAAAATTACTTTGTGAAAATGATGGCCAGTAATTCTTGGAGTAACGATCTGCGCATTTATATCACTATTGTACTTTTAATTGGAAATTCCTTGGGGGTTGGAGTGTCGGAAATACCGGAACTTATTACAAGTCGACCACAGGGAAATTATTGGTGGAAAACTCTGAACGATGGTGCAAGTAGAAACAGGCTGGATCCATTCCAATATTGTGGCCTGCGGCTTGGGCCAAGTTTAATTTACAGAATTACAAAGCCACCGTAATCCCACCGTAATCACACCCAGAAAAATCCATGGTATGACTCCTCTCTGAAAATGAAATTCTATTAATACAGGAAAATTTGATGTGAATGCAACCGGAAACGAAAACCCGTTCCAAAATTCTCCTGTCTTTCAATCTCCGCTCCATTAATTTCCATAAAGCGATTCAATATTTCACTGCTCTCACGTTCCATCTGATAAACCTGACAACCCACCCGAAATAACTGACCCTATCTACAAATCATTGATCCATCCACATCTTTTTTTTAACTTGTCCATCAAACGTGGAATATGGGAAGAGGAATATGTCATTGGGAAACTGGAATAAATTTCGCGGAATGATTGTCTCATGGGAGTTTTATCTTCCCTGAAAAATTACATATTCAATTTCTAAAATGGCGGAGTGGTCTCTCTTCATGCCGAAAGGATCTCCCAAACGATTTTTTCAATTAATTTCCTTTTGTGTTCAGAACATTTTTTCTCGCAGACGAAAAATATTCTCGAAAAAAAAACCGTAAACTGACTTTTTCCGTAAAAAATCACGAGATATATCATGGCGAACAGGACGAATTTTCCATGTATCCTGGTGTCATAAAAATACGCGAATTACGTATTCGTTCTCAGTAGAGGTGCACTATATCCGAGGAGACGAGGGCCAGTAATATTTCATCGCCCGAGGGCGGCACCTGCATAAATTTTTTCTCAGCTTGTTCTCTCCTTTCATCTGAACAACGACTGACGATAATGCGTCCAAGGGATTCAAGGAATGAAGGTAAATGCGCGATGTGATGTGAGCAATTTCCAGCTAGCCTCGTGCCCTTGCGTGCCTGTCTTCAGGGTATAATGCCGAAGTTTAATCCCAACCCTGCGGTGTCAGGGTGCATTGAAAGATGTGACAGTTGCCACGTGAAACAGACGGACATCCAATAATAATGAGTAATGCGGCTTCTGCACGAATGCTTAATTTCAATTTCACTTGCTTTCCATTTTATTGGCATTTTCCCTCGTGTTTCAAATTAGACCAGGATGTTTACAACAATAACCCGACAATATCCCGATCGATTATTTAAAATTAATTTAATCCGCGTCCGTGAGAAATAATGACATTACCTCCAATTCAATTGCAAAATTGTAAATATCTCGCAATTGAAGGAACATACCGAATTTTTTGCGTAAATATTTTTTATAGAGCAGGATGAGACCGACGAAAAAGGTATCAATGGAAATATTCAGTGCACCACTGTGCATCAGAATTATTTCGATTTTAGTAATCAAGAACTTGTGCGAATTCCTGTATTTTCTGCGGTGTATGTTGATGTGAATAGTCTGAAGACCGTATGTGCTGATTTATCAATAGCATTTGAGCTCCGACTCTAGTGTGAATAAACACAAGTTGAATTCAGCACTCGCATGCACAAGTGTACACGTCGTAAACTTACTTACCCAGATTTAATTGCTGCGAATTGCCATGTAAACGTATTTCAAGCGTGTCCTTAGAATCGGCCTCGCAGGATCCTGACATGAGTGTACATCTCGCATGACAGATTAATCTAGGTGGTGGCTTATTGATTCTCAATTATCTCGACTGAACCTGAAGACTGCGCGAAATGCCCGCATGCTTTTCCACATCACGAATGCTTTCGAACAAAAAATTTCAATTAATTTCCGATTTTTACCCCACCCGGCAGACAAGAATCTTGGAATTAATTCATTACTACTGTGTGTCGATAAAAAAATGCGAATAATTTGTAATGGAATTTCGTATTTCCCGATCGGAGAACATTCCGCTGGATTCCATTGCAATTTCTTCTTAATTAGATGCATCTCATCGGACTGATTGATAATGAATTTATAATGAGATATGGCGTTCGTTAAAATAGATTGAATTGAATGATGGAATATTGTGTATAGGGAATTTACGGGGAAATTCTTGATGGATTCAGACTGCATCATTCCCCTGAAGATTTAATCTCTCTTTCTCACCGATGAGAGATAATGCACACCTCATTATTTCCCAGTCGTTAGTGTACACATCGCTAATGGAGTTTCTCGGTTCATCCAGGGAATGAACAATATCCTGGATGTTCGGAGGTAACAACTGTAGATCTGGCCTCGATTGAAAACCAGTGGTGTATACATGCCTGGGAATTCGAGAGGTCAAATGTTACACCAAACCGACCATCGAAACTCCCGTGATCGATGAGTCGCTCGGCTATTCGACAACGGTGGGATGGAAACGAAAATTTTGTAGTTTTGTTTATGGATTAATTTCTCAAGTGAACGGGGGGAGCAATAAATTTTAATTCACCGGAAAATTCGCTCTCCATGGTACATTTCGCCTTGATAATGCTCCAGTTCTCGGGAGAAATATTGTAATTTGATTTCTTACGGCAATATAAAAAAATATACTTGAATCTAGGATGTTTCGCCATGTCTTCTATCGGATGATAGTATTTCGTCATTAATTACGGTTGAGGATTTTTTTTTAAATCATTTTTACAACTCAAAATTATTAATTTCATGGAATAATTATGGGGGATATAAATAATGGGTCAATTACTTCACGGAGATTCGGGGAAATACGACAGACTGTTTCTCATCTGTCAATTTCTCATTACCTGATGTGAAAATTATTGAAAGACCGCAGACTGTCCATTACGAATCGATTTTTTTCGCAAAAACTCGTCGTTAAAAAGACATCAAGAGCTACTATTTTTCCCTTTTTTTCGCGTTAGCTCTCTGTTTCGATGTCATAAACTTTAACGACACTGTGTTACGGTACCGCCTGTACGGAGGAATTTAATACTCGGATTTTCATGCCCTCTTCACCTCCACGAGCCTTTCCTCAGCCACTTATTCCTGAGCGATTATGGAATTATGATTTTAAAACGAGGGTGAGATCATCTGAAATTTTCCGGATCACTCACACACCCACCGACACAAGCGCCATTTTCCATACGTCAAGAAAAATCTATTACCAATTATTAATTTTTCATTTTTGCTATAAACGATACCACAAATTTTCCTCCTAATGAAATTTTCAACATTCAAGGACTGAATTCAATCCAACGAATTAAATATTTCGGTGATAAAAAAATTCAACCGAATTCCTCCGAAAATTGTAATTTGTATCTCGACGGCGGCATCTGTTGCCGGGACTATCGACTCTCCAACGACGAAATTCGACTAGAATTTCCCGGTATCTCTCGTCCCGGAACCAATTTCCGCAAGTACTTTATGCACCCTGGATTAAATGAGAATCTTGCTCGGCGGTGAAAGAAAAAAAAAAAAATCCTGCGGCATATCCTACCCTCGCGAATAGTTAGTCTCCCGTGTTTCCCATCTTATCTCATCTGGAACGCTGATTCTCTCCAAAGAGGCAGATCGTAAGAAACATTCACCTGGAAAGTTGTTTATAAAAGAAGACTTCATAAACAGAGCTCCACTAGCAGCTTTTAACGACTAGCTTTCATTCATCCCCTCTATATATTTACAGTAACTGCTGTAGCTGCTCTATCTCGCTGTTCCCTGGTAAAGTACACTTCCCGGTTGATTCGATGTACTTTTGTTGCAACATCAATGCCCCCAGCAAACTGAAGTATATCTCGACGGTATTGTGAGAGTTACGCAGTGAAATAGATGAAAATACAGCGAAACGATTCATCAGAGGAATTGAATTTGGTGGTAAAAATGATTTCTTCAAGTTCTGAAAAACCAAAACAATAATCACCTCCAGGAAAGCCTCTCCAGGAAAGCCTCTCCAGGTAGCCCAGCAAATTGTTAATTATCCCTTATTTCACTGGAGCTTCTCATTAATTTAAATAAATGCGGGGTGAAGATCTCACGAGATTAAACGAGGAAAATCCCCCAGAATAATAAACTAGAAAGAGGTGGAAAAGTACGATGTAAAGTTGGTAGAGGACCAGCGAATTCTCCAGGGAAAATTGCCATTATTCATCGTCCCCCTTTTCCTGAAGAATTCTCCAACGACTTCCTCACCTCAGGTGCTTGACAACTTTCGAGCAGAGTTCCATTTCTTGACTTCGTTTTTTACGTGTCGAAATGGGAGTTTTAAGAACTCAGAGTGTAAACATGGATCGATGGAAATAAATTGTCAGGAGTAGTTTTCTTATTTGATCATCAGCCGTCAGTGGATGAGGAGAGGAAAATAAAAGTCTCGCTTGTAATTTCCACCCGGGAGTGGTAGCTATTTGTAACATGCCTGCTGCACCTGATGAAAGACTTCTTTTCAACTCATGCTCGTTAGTTTTTTGCAGATCGAAGAGCGCCATTCCATTTAACTGCTGCACATCACGAATCCCTTTTATTTTTCATTGCTCAGTACAATGTGACAGTGTAATTACGAGTTGAAATCATAGAGTGGATTATGATTTTTAATGAATCATCGTCCGCTCAGACATCGCTAATGCCATGTATTCATTGATTACACGATTAATAATAAAAGAAGATTTCATGTTTATTTTTGGTATGAGAGAGAAAAATAAATCACTCTTTAATGTGACAAGCGACGAGGATGCTGACACGAGATGGAAATTGTCGCCTTCCTCCCCCGTCGATGACACCCGTCCATGTTCACCACGAATTTATGATGTGGAGTCGATACCTCGTGTAATCGATAAAACCACGCGATTTAATCGATCCCACACCACCGGCAACTACAAACCAAAATTAATTTATTAATCGACCCAATCGGAGGGCTCTTTATTAATCATAATCAATTATAATTTTTAAAAAGGGGAATGCATCGCTCGAAAAACTATCATTTGATCCATTGAATTCAGAAATTCAGAAATTGTCACGTCTACGGTTGCTTCCGGATCGAATCGACAGCCAATTATTATTCAGTAATCCAGTGATTCGATTATTCAACTTGATTATACCGTGTGCGAGCAATGGCTGCTCACTCAGTGCTACCCCATCCTGAAATCATCTTCTTGGGCGAATGCTGGTCTCCCCCCAACCCTTTCAACCCGGATTGGCACGCCAAGGGCATTGCAATGGAGGCACGGATCGTACACACGAAATACCAGGCATACCGAGTACTTGCTGATTCGAATATGACACGAAAGAGTTATTCTACTCTTTCCGTTTCAAGGTATTTACCTCATGGTGACTCACAGCTGATTTTTCATTTTCCTTTCAATTCAATTTTCACTCACTGCGGAAAATTGAAAAAAAAAAAAATTAACACGACACGTCAGTTAATTATGTTGACGATCAGGGTTCGGTGGACCCATCGCAAAAATTTTATAATTCTAGTAATAGTCCTTGTAAATTTAAAATAGCGATCAACTTTGCCTGGGGTTCAATGAACTCCGTTTGACCACAACGATTTATTTGAATTTCGATCCGGTCAATCCCCGAAGGCTATTCAACCTGAAATCTAGAAAGATTAAGAAAATTAGATTGCAAAATCCCCAAACGGACAAATTCCCTGAGCGTTCTCTTCTACTTGGTCCCCAGAGTTCGAGGGAATACATTTCCCATCTCCGTGTTCACCTTCCTGAAATATTCAATTATGATCCATTTTTCAGAAGTGAAAATTGTTGAATATTCCGTAAATCCAGGCAAACTCTTAAATTTTCAATCTATTGATAAATCGGTGGAATGTAATATTCAGATTTCGCAATGAATTTGAAATATCGATGGCCGTTTATTTTTCACCGGAAACGATTCGTCGCCATTTTCCTTTTTCGTGCAGCTGTTACGTAAATTATGAAATCAATCCCGACACTGTCAAATTTTTTCTGAGTCTCATTATCCCTGAAAACGCTCCCCAGATTACCAATAGGTTTCAATACCCAAGTTTTTGAGGAATATCTCCGATTCAGAGGGAGATATCGAAATTATCGTAATAGCCTTTTCTGCAGCTCTCGATGCACTCTACAAAAGAAGTTCTGAGGATAATTTCGCTATCTCCCTCAGATTGAGAGATATCTCTGGAAAACGTGCGGAGCGAACAAGTCGACCCGGTGCTTTACCTCTTCTACTGAATTTTTCTGGGGAATTTCCTTCCGTCTATGATTCATCAGATAAAAATATCTCGTTGGATCGACAAGGACTTAGTATCACTGTCAGCCTTGGTTTCTGCCGAGTTGCAGGGGCCAAGGTGTTGAAAGCTGGTGAGAGGCTTTCACCACAAGGCTCAAACCGGATTTAAACCTAATCCGTAATATCTGCACTGTATCTTCCCACGAAATTTTCATCTCCCCTCCCCTCACGTTTTCCGTGATAACAGCCTGAAACTTAAAAGGAACTTGCAAGTTTTTACTGTTGCCAAGTATTTGATTTAATCTGTTTAAAAGGTTTTTCTTGTTCGCATCATTCCGTTTTTGTTTCCTCCCAGAGGAGAGAGAATATCCAATGATCTCTGGGTTTTCAGGGATTTTCATTTCAACTGTTGAAGTTCATGGCAATAAAAAATGCAGAAACAACCGCGATTTTCCCGTCGGGACATCCCATTACCCCCGGGAGTCCGGAGGTGATCGTCAACGCTTTACCGAGCAGGAATTCAAATACTCAATGACAAAAAAAAAAAAATACACAAGTCCCTGTAGGATTTCCCCGAATTCACACTAGAATTCTTGCAAAATTCTGCCGAACCATCTGCGCCATAAATTTTTACTCACCCAAGTGGAAAAACCGATTTTGCTCGGACATAAAAGGAACCACAAGTTTCCACAAACGGCATCTTCCATTCCCGTTATTTTTCCAAGGTTTTCCTCCCCGCGGACAAATGAACCCCTCGGGAAAGTCAACCCGGTGTTTCACAGCGAGAAAAAAAGGCAAAACCTGGAAATGTTAAACAAGCAGTTAGACATGGGTTTTGTTTTTTTTTTAAATCCATGGGAAGAGCGACCCTTCGCTTACGTATCGCTAATTCCAATTATCCGGCATGAAAAAATCGGGTACACAATTGCATGGAATATTTGACTCGAAGCATTGTGTCCACATGGAGATTGAATGGTTGCGTATACCTGCGTTATGTACACAGTACATAAGCGTTGCGTGGTCGGAGGATTTTTTTTTCCCGTTTCTGTTTGGCCGATCGATCCCACGTTGTACTCTCGCTTATAAATATCCACAACGTGCACAAAAGCAACAGTGGAAGGGACTGCGTTCATGTATTAAACATGAGACGAATGTGCAGTCTGGTCAAATGTACATTTACATCGGGTTTACATATTTCATATTCATGTTCATGTGAATACGTGTATGTCTGTGCCCACTGCCTCTCCTAAATGTTGATGTATGCTTGCTGCGTACCTGCATTTTATGTTTTTATGGTAATTTTTCGAAGAGCCCTGCACCAACACGAGAAATTGCCTCTAAAATTAAGTCATCAGTACAGGGATTCGAGATATTCCCCTCATATTACAGTAGACTCTCGTCATACTCGCGTGCATGGAGCTGCAGGACAAGCGAATCAGCTAAATTATTTATTTATATCTTGGAGGGCACTGGGGGCACTATACCCCAGTGGGGAACCAAGAAAATAACCGAAAAAAATAATTGGGGGGGAGGTGCGACTGTAATGGAATTTTATTATCTCCATTATTTCCATTATTTCCATTATTTCCATTATTTCCCTCATCAGCCACAACCCATTGAATGGCAATTTGAATTGAATGTAAACGTAATGCCGTCCTTACAAATTCGGGGATAACTCGGAATTTAGGAGACAATAACTTCACCGTGGAGCCAATATCGGATGAGAACGGGGATAAACGTTTAAGTGGATATGATGGTTATCGCCGGAATTTGGTAACGAAAACGAGACATCAATTACGAGTGATATAGCGGATTGGACAGGAGCCGACGGCTTTTCCAGTGGAGGAATTCAATTAGCTATCTTTTGCGGTGATTAATCAGCGGTGATCGGACTTCTGGGCGGTGGACTTTCCTCAGCTTCATTCCCTTCAAGTCCGCGTAATGACAGAATAACGTGCCACATGTTGCTGGATATACTCTTTTGGCAGGCGACGCCATTGTTCGGTATTGTATTTTTTTTTTTGCTTGATGGCCCTCATTGTTTCAAGCCTCGGGTCTTCAACCCCTGGGTATCGTTGTTTGCGCGGGGCTTTAATGGAAGTGACACAATTCTTTTGTCAGTCTTTTGCAGGATCGGAGGCATTGGTACCGGTGAATGAGGGTCTCGGGGGGTTCTCGTGATCTGCTAGGGGTTTAGAAGTTTGTGGGAAGGCTCTTCCGCCCTAGTGATCCTCCGTTTCCTATTCTCAAACGCCATAATGTTTAATACTCGCTATCTCTTTCACCTTCAGCCGTTAAGTTTAGGGCACCCGGTGAAAGCCCCACGCGATTTTACCATCTTCAATGCATCTTTTATGATACGAGCGAGTTTATCCACACAATTCATGGCCGCGTTTTCCGTTTTCCTTTGAAATTTCCCGGGGATTTTCGGAGTTCTCGCCTGTTGAGCGCTGAATTCAAGTGACAGTGAATAGCGAATTGTTTGTTTGTGGGAATTATAGGGCTTGGAAGGCTTAAGGAATATTTTAAATATGTTGGGGTTGATGTTTTATTTTGCAATGGAATATATTCTCGGAGGGAATTTCGGGAATACGGGAAATAGAAGAATTGTAACGTGGAAAAGTAAATCTGCAATGACGTCCTCGGTTCGTTTCGTTTCCAGAGCCGTTTGATAATTCAATCCACATTCTATCACCCAAGTCCGCCTTTCAGGCGTACATTTGAAACCCCGTAAATCCCCAAGTGGTTGGCGCCAGACCTTCTGTCCTGCTTTTTCCTATTCTCCTATTTCCGCGAACGAGGACAGAAAAATTTAATGCCGCGGAAACTCCAACGGCATGAGACCAAGTGACTATTTCCGCGTTCTCCTATTTTCTTCGTTCTATTCTCTGACTTGGCTCGAAGCCCTTCGAAATTTAAGAAAATTTTATGAAAATTTTATACTGTTTTCATGATAAAATAAATATTGGGCCCACCGGCGGTGAAATTTTTTCACCACAATATGGACGGTCTCGTAAAAGGGACTGGAAATCAGGTTTCATCATTGATTTTTTTAAACTTTCGTTTGAGGACAGGAGACGCTTTTCCAAGAAGGCGTAACAAAGAATCTTTGTAGTGCTGAAAAGAGTTACAAAAAGCCAACTCCAGTGGAGTTCACCCAGAACGAATGAGAATGAACGTTCCACTTTACTTTGACGCATGAAATAACGCCCGACCGGTCTAGGCCCCGACCCAGTTTGTCCATGAAAATTAACCGGTGATATATTTTTAACTGGGTAAAAAATTGGAAATTCAATCGAGCCGGAGAATTTTGCGACTGACATTGCGGTACACGAAGAGACATGCACAATAAAATTTTTCATTTCGCTGTTTTCTCATCTCCAAACCGACTGCACCCACTCGTAAAAATTCCTGTTTCTGCGATCCTGAATCTGCAAATTTTTACAAATAATAACAATAAGTAAGTGGTGTTCAGGTGGTTGATGAATTTCCGGGGATTTTCGCGAGGTCGATTAATTATTATTGACCTCGTCTCTTCATCGCTCGTCATAAAATCTGAAATCCCTCATTGTACCTTACAAACAGTGATGAGAACGACATTGTTATCAGGCGTGGCTGTCTAACCGCTTCCTTTGTCGTGAATTTCCGGTTCACAGAGCGACATCCAACATGAGACCCCAGGACGTGGAGTTTAATCGACGTCTAAAACGTATTTGCGGGAGTGAATAGACCTCCCCGGGTGCAATTGTTAGACTGTTAGCGATGGCAGCCGAATCTATCCATTTCAAACGCAGCCCCGTCTCCACCACCGCAAGAGCAAAATAAAAATTCATTATCTTCTTCATTAATGAAATCAATCAAAACCCTCAATCACTGCCTCAGACTCACTTAAACCCAGATCATTCATTTCTGCTCATAATTGTATCAATTTTTCCACCTCTTATATACCTGACAATTAATTTCTGATATCAATTAATTATGATCATTCAGCTCATCATTATTGGCAATAATTTTTTTTTTCCAAATGCGCACTGTTATTTTTACCGGTGCAATCCAATTATATGTTCGCACACGTTCGCGCAATAGTTCAGCGAAATTTTCCCTCGTTACCTGAATTATGGAACTATCAGGATGGCTGAATAATCCGCAATATAATCGCAGTTCTAATTAGAGGAAGTCACTCAGGTTTAATTAAACTTTAATCAAACTTTGTTGACGAAACAAACGAGATCGGGTACTTGAAGTTGCCAACGCAAATGGTCGTTTTTTTTTACGGACTCTGAGATGGGGTGTGATTTTTTTTTTGCAAATGCTGCTACGAATAGAATTGCTCAAGCCCAGGGGTTTGACGTGTGGTCCAGAAAAATTCAATACCAGAAGTGAATAGTGTGTGTGAGTCATTAAAGGAGTTAATCTGGCAGCGGTAGCGACCGGTCAAACAATTCCCGCATTGCAAAGTGCATGTCCATTTCCAGCTGCGCGTGATTTGATAAAATCCATGGACGCAGATTAAACGAAATAACGGAATAAAAGGGAAAATGGATTCTATAGAGGGAGTTGAATGACAGAGTGAGACTTGACGAATGAGTGAAGAACGAGCCGACAAGTTGAAGGCCATTGTGATACGGCAAAAGCCGCGATAAGAACTCAATCGAAAAATCTCCTCGAAAAATCAATTCGAGAGAATCTTATCCCGAACTCCTGAATTATTGCGATACAATTTTTCTTTTTTTCTCTCATTTTATTCTGTTGAGTTTATCTCAGATACTTATATATCTATGACACATTTCGCGCCAGTTTTTTTATGTCTCCGAAAGCACAAAATGGAGGATAAAAAAGTTGAACCCATGGCACTCGATAGATCGGACTTTGCTCGTTGTGAAAAGCTTAAGTGTCTGTCGTTCGACCGCTCGTTGAGACTCACTCCTTCCGGCAAGAAACGACAAATGCCCGATAGTGGGAAAAAAATAAATGCGGTAAAGGGGAACAAATGGCGGTCTGAGGGCTCAAGTAAGTGCCCTCCGAGTGGATTCTCGTTGATCTTCAATTGCGACATTGATTTATAAGTGGTTTGCTCTCGTTTTGCGGTTATCAGTTTGACGGCCAAGTGGTTGCGCACTCTCGGTCGGCTATCAGAATCAATTGACTGCAGACATTTATTATCGGACAAATTTAATTTATCATTTGCCAACTGAAGTTAAAAAATAGTTAGTCAAGTAATTTAGTTTGCGTTATTGTGCAATTTTTCCTGAACTCTGGGAAATCTTGGCGAAATCTTATTTACTGAATTAGCGAAAAAAAAAAAGTTCCACTGTGTTCTTTTGCTGATGAATTAGTAAAGACTTGAAAACCTCATTCTTTTGTTTGAGTAGCTACCGGAATGGAATAAAGCTCACGAGAAAAAGTTTGCCTTTTGAAACCATCGCGGGTGAAAATATAGATTTTTCCTTGTTGTGAATAATTTCTGAGGGTGAGTAACGAGTGAGAAAAAGGGGGCAGGAGTTTTCCCAGTGGAAAAAATATCTCACTATCAGGAATTTCTTGAATTTTCAGGTACTGCTGCAGGTGAAAAATCCAGTGCCGTGGATTTAACAAATTTCATTTCATCAAATGAATAATTTGATGTGTCAATTTAAAATGAAAAAATTTGCGTAATAGAACAGAAATGTTGATTCACTGCAATTCACTTATTACCATTGGCTGAAAATTCGATGATAATTTGGTTAATTGATTGGGATAAATTTTGGGGGTAACAAGTGAATTTGAAATTTTCAGTGGGACTTTTCACGGGTAGCTTTGGGGATTGTAATTAGGGAATAATTTTTCGGGTACTTGTAGCGCAATTGGGTATTTCGTTAGGTCACTTGTTGCCTCCCCGCGACAACCTGTTAGGCCAATGTCATGGCATACATTCAAATATTGATCTACATCGTTCACGAGGCTCTACCGACTCTATTTTCATTTCACAAAGAACTCGTGGAAACAAATCCCGTGGTCTTGAAGCCATTAAGGTCGGACACACGAGCGAATCGAGGGAAATGTCAAAAGCCAGAGATTAAAAACCTCAGATCAGACTCGTCATGAGCAGAGGCCCCAGATCATCCCGGAAATAATTGAAAAAAAAAACCGAATAAGCATTTCATCTCTTCTCACTCGTCTCTTCTTCGGGAAATTCGAAAGGGCTCATTGAAAGGTACCAGAAATCCTTGAAAATTCTCCTGAGAATTGAAAGAAGTCGTGAGCTCACCCGGGTATCAATACCTCTCCCTTTTGAATAGAAATCGTTCGATATCTGATGCTGGGGTTCCCAGGACTCCCCAGGGTGGTTCTTCAGCGCGGTCAGATGGTACGAAGAATGTTAAACTGTAAATGTATGCAGTGCACTTTAGATTCGCAATGAAGATGCCCGCTAATCCTCAAGTACAATTTCATTTTCCGGAAACGACAGAAAAATAAATGCGGTGGAATAAAAAAAAAAAAGGGAAATGGAGCTTTAACCCACGGTGGATGCAGTCGCGGGGTCGATGCTATCGGTCACGATCTTCACCTGCAAACAACCAAAACGAGTTATTTACAAACACAAAATCGAGCTTAATGGGAGTGAGGTGCCTCGGGAGAGTCATGTGATAGTCATGTAGGTCATAGAGAGCTGTGACAATTCACTGTGGACTTGGACGATTAATTTTCCAACAGTATTTTCTACTGCACTCTTCTGCAACGATGTCACAGTATGTTTTCACGAAATCCCGAAGGTCAGCGCATTGTGGTTGTTCCTCGCTCGTTGCCGTTGAAATTGAGTGAAAATTTATTCCGAGACACTCCAACTAGTGCATTTCTACTGAAAATATATGTGGGGTATGGAAGAATTTATAGCTCGAACGGTAATATCGCGACAGACTGGAAACTCGAAGGTCGTGCTGTCGCGGATTCGAGTCCAGGCCCCGAAATTATTTTTCAATATCAATATTTATTGTTGGAATTATAAATATTATATATATATTTGAGAATTAGGTTCAGAGGTCTCAATTCACGAGTTGGCTAGCTGTTTTCACGGCACAAACTGCAACAACAGAGGAATAGCTGCATTGAGCTCAAACTCCCTGACGACTGGCGTCACTCAGGCAAATTACCTTTGGACTCAAAGGGACTCCGACTCCCTTAACTCTGAATTAGAAATGTTTTCGACAACAGTGCGACATGTCTGTCACTGCAATTCCCATGCGCCTTCTTGGGAACTGGCAGAACACGTGGATTAATCAATACGCACTGTCTCCAGATACGAAATTATTCTGTAGATTATACATGTATGGTTTATTCAAATGCATTAACACTTTGGGGTGGACAAAATTTGTAACTCCATTCAAGTATTTTATATTCAACAACTCAGGTTAATATACCGGATATTCAAATTGAGACACTCCTCCCTTTTCGGAGTAGAGCACTAAAATTAATATAATATCCCAGAGTTATCATTTGAGGTTCAAAATTGAGTGAATGATCCGAGGATATATATTTTTTTGAGAAATAGCTGTTTGGGTAAATTGAATTATAAATTTTATGGTGTATGAAATGGATTTATTTGGCGAGAGGAATCCGGGGAATACCGGACCATCGGAATAAGAATTGCAATATATTTTGCGCCAGACGGAGCCTAGGTGTGCACACTATGACGCGCCTATCGACTCTATTTCAACCTATCCCATCATGACGTGGTTATGGATATTGATATGTATATATATGATATATACTAGCGCAGTTTCGTACCCCACTGTGAGAGGAGATGCGGTATATGGTCGCGTGAGGGTATTATATTTCGACGAATTTCTATGGAATATTGCACGACCTCTCACTAGACTTCGGCGTTCATGTGATATTGGCAATTTCCTCTCTGATATCAATTATATCCGATCCCGATTTTTACCCCGCAATCACGAGAATTTCGTCAATTCGCTTCATGAATTTAATTCCTCCGCACTCGCAGAGCACAACAAAATGCAATTGCAAAGAGCGAGTCGAGATTATGCAGATCATTTAATTGAATTGCGGATTCAATTTTCATGCTTTACACTGGAGTAAATATTTGAGGATTCAATGAACGACGGAGAAAAGCACTTGCGCGAGGAATCGAGAGAATCAGAATTCACTCATGGGGAAATAATTTTCTTCGCGATGTGTTCACAGCCTCAGCTCCTTTAGGTTTAAATTCCTCCAGTTATATTTTAAATAAATATTATAAATTTATATGTCACATTTACCTCGAGTTCATCATGGCTTTTTTGCGATGCCAACGGTTCAGAGGGAATTTCGAAATTCACCAATATAATTCATGGAAGTATGACGGTATTTACTCCATTACCGAGTGTCCCAATTTCTCAACTCCACCCTCAACATCATCTGCACCATCTCCGATTTTTCGATACCATTAGTAAATGCGAGGTGACGTCGAAGCTATTGATTCCCCACTTTTAGTCCTTGACATGCGACAACTTTCGCAAGAAACTAATGCTCTTCGGTATTTCAAGTCTTAAATAATTGTTGCACTGAGAATGACCACTTGAGGGGTTTATTTATTTCCCCCGACATTCGTGGAAGCCATGAGATCCGATTCAGGTCGTTGAATATACGAGCAAAAGTTTCCCCAAAAAGGGCAAAAGTTGTTCATCCTCACAAAGACATTCTGCTCCACGTACCTTCCGCATTTTTTTTTTCAGGATTCTCCACTGCTGTCAATCCTCTTATTCTGCTTATAACAAGGCGGGCATTGTTGTTGGATAATTCTATTTCCAACAGACATAAAAAAACATATGGTGAATTCAGTCGTGCTTCAAACCTCGACAAAGGTGGCGAGAATAGCAGGTATCGATCGATTTTCCATCTTTTTTTTTCAATAGTGGCCGATCCGACTACATTACTGACGGAATTACACAATAATAATTCTTCTGCGGATTCTGTTTCCGGGGATTTCGAATTCTCGAATTGAGATTACGATTATTAAAAAATGTACAGCAATTTTATCAGTTTGAGCAGCTGTTTGTAAGCAGTCGAGACTAGGATCGGTGGATAAGTCGACATTTCCAAGATAAAAGTCGGCATTGACCGGAAGTAGTGGCGGAAGGATTGATGGTGAACTGAAAAAGGTCAAGGGTTGTCTGGCAATCGATGAAGGGCATATGTACGTTCATGGCTGCGGTGGGTGATTTAGAAAACCACAAAAATCTTAGATGGCATCTTAAAACTGAATTGTCAGTGGAGTTTATGGGACACTGGTAGTTTGGTACTCTTCATGTCCGTCGGAGTGTGACAATTTAGAGTCGTATGAGCTACACGGGTAGGCTATAAGCTCATGTATAAACACAAGTCGTAAACCTCCGGAGAACACTATCCGATGCTTCACCGTATTTCGGCCTTCGCTGAAGACACAGAAATGAAAATTAATTAAAAAAATTACTCCAAACCGTATAAATATTATTGACACATATTTCCGGAAAAAAAAATTCTACGCGGCGATGAAAATAATAATTTTGCTTTGACATTCTTACCAGTAGAGAAAAGTTGAGAATGTAAAATTTTTCCTCTTGATTTTCAAAGGAAACTAATGAAAATGAAATCAATAAAATTCCTGTCCCTGCACTTAGAGTTCTTCATGGTACGGAAAAGCAATTCGACAAGTTCAAATGATGAAAATAGAAAGCACTCTGGTGAAAGAAGCGCACCAAGATGTCGATAATTGAGTGAATCCCTTTATGTTCAAGGCAATGGTGTCGGAGACACGGAAAATTGGTCATGGACTAGAAATGCACCAGTCGAATCACCATATTTTCCTCTTTAGCCTCGAGAAATTCGTGTTGAACGAGTTGGGACTATCCAGGGACTCGAGTCACTCCTGGACACGCCAGGCTTTTACGACTTATCTCTGCGATTTTGGCTGGTCTCCAGGTTTATTCATAATTGGACTTTCAGTATATTGTGCGGTATTCCACGGGCTTTATTCCCAAAGTGCGGCGATTATGTATGAATGCAATGGACGGAACAGAAGTAGCTGACACAGGGTCAGTTTCAATTCTTGAATAATTTTTTTTTATCCCCAATTCTCTGGTCACACGTTTTTTGAAATTATTTTATTCTGATTAAAACTGCGACTGACAATTAACGATAACTTCGAACGAGTCAAACGATTCAGATTGGTTATACGAATGTAATTAATTAAATTTTAATGAAATTGGTAATTTTCTAGTGATTCTCGTGGTGGAAAGCGCGCTGCAAGTGAATTTGTTCGAGAATTATTATCGAATTTGTGAAATGAGGTAAACGGGATTTCCGGAACTCGATCGCTTCCTCGAAATGCGTTGATGAATATGCAATCAAGAGCAATGAGGATATTTCGCTGCAGTAGCTCCGAGAGGAGTTGGTCAAAGGGATTCGCTGATTAAAAATTAAGTGACGGATTAAAAATGAGATAGCTGAGGGTCTGAGTGCTTTCAGAATCAATAGTAGTTCTATTTAATTCCTGGAAGAGGTACTCCTCCGACAATTTGCCTTTGAGATTAATGGGATTCCCCAGGACTTGGGTGATTTGACGGATTGATGAGTGAAATAATTGAAGTCCTTCAAGAGATAATCGAAATATATTACTCCAGTTTTACTCCTTCTTGCGGTTCGTGGAAACACTGCGGTTTTCCTTTGTACCACCATTTGCATCTGAATTGAGTCGTTCAATTGAATTTTATCATTTCCCAGACATTTTCTTATTATTTCCATGATAATTCGTTAATCAGAGAACTAATGCCTCGCAATTCTCCAGCTCTGAGACATTTTTCCCCCGTAAATTAACCCCAGCGTTTCAAAATGTCGAATTTTTTATCACAATGTCACGTTTAATATTTGCAATATTTTTTTGCACACCGAGAGGAACTGAATTTATGCCAACGAAATTTATTTGGTAAGTCCGGAAAAAAAAAATCAACTCCATACGCGGGTGACAATTGAATCAACTGGAGTGACGTAACCGCGTAAAAAATAAATTCTGCAATTCATCAATCTGGTAAACACGTGGATTTAGTTGCGAGGTTGGAAATGGTTTCAGTGGCATTTGGCTTACCATTCATCCATGTGTGGATTACAGACCGATCAAATGCATCCAAGTATTGTGTATCTGTCAACTTGAATGCGCACATATCCAAACTATGTCGAATTTATCCCACCGGGAGAATACTCCAGTGACGAGATTAGCCGATAATGCTGTTGAGGCTGCATTAGATACAGAAATTCATGGGATGAGGATGTTTGGTAATTCTGGGGATGTCTATCAATGCTGCGGCATGATTCAATCATACCAACGTCAGATAAATTGCCGCGGGAAAAATGATTTATGGGAATAAAATCCCCATAATGATCAATTCCTAATGACACTATAAAAATTCGTAATTAAATCCAAAAAGTAATGAACGGCGGCCATGGGAGAGGCGGGTGATTTACCCGAAAATATCGCAAATTACCAATTTCGATAATTGGATGCTGACAATAGTTGCACAATCCCAATTTCCGTGGAGCTTTGCATTATCGAATTGACCAGCACCTGCGGGGGATTTAGTGTACGACCGGTGGAATTGGGGTGGACTGAAATTTCGTGTGAATGTCCGCGGAGAAGAGCAACAATTTACCAATGGAATTTGTGAAATTCGGGGAGCATAAACAGGTATCGGTGAGTGGAGATTCATTTGACCGTGAGTGAAGTCACTCGGGCATTCCGGATGTTGCCAGTCGCATTCATATCCGAGCAGTGAATGGGATAATCGAATAATCCCATAGGCAATTAACCGTCTTAGAGTCATCCAAATGCAACAACTCTGTCGACAATTCATCTACCCAAACAGATTGAAGAACTCTAACTGATTAATTCCGGAATCAATTTCACTGATGATCTACATCCCCCATTAAAAATTAACCCGAGGGCAAATTAATTTAAAACATAAACACAAGAATCGTCATAGAATCACACAATTGGAAACATAAATACAGCAAAAGACCGGGTGTGATATTCCCACCCGATGCTGTCACAATTCGATTTCCCCGTTCCATTCATAAAACACTCGATAACGCAATAATCTTCATGATAACGTAATTACCCGACTCCAACAACTCATACGTTCAATTGTCGTTGAAAAGTGTTAATCCGAAAAGCTCAAGCGATTCGTACAATTTTCCGAGACGATTAATCATCGTAATTGAACGACGAAAACATGGCGCACCTGATTACAGTGTTTATATAATTATATCATTTAATTTCCGTCGTGAATTGAAGAAGGATTTTGCTCGCCGATTTCGTAAGCCCCGTATGATTTTTTTTCCATCTTTTTTTCGGCGAAGTGCCGGCGGCGGGACTTTGAAGTAAACGAAAATTTTAAATCACCTGAAAATTACTGTTTTTTACTCCTTGAAATTCCCCCGCATTCGCCAACACGTCAAGTCGTACCCGGGGGTATTGGAGTAACGATTAATTTTCCTTTTGAAATAACAAGCGGAGTTATCGTGCACCGAGCTTTCATACGTGATAATTTAATAGGGCAACAACATGCGATGACAAAATACCCTTGTCGCGAGCCACCGCAGCTTGAGGCGTGTTAATAGCGCAAATTTATGGGAATACAGATTTCGGTGTTACTTCGACATTTGCTTTTTGGGAGGCTCATTAATTACCTTCATTATCCTCGATTAATGAAGCATTATTTCTCACCCTCACGAAACGTTTTCAATCCCCGCATTGATATCTTTATTCGCGCCATAATTACTCATTTTTTTTGTCATTAAATCCATCGCATTGAATTTTCACGAAATTTCACTCCAAAAATTCCATGATTTCACTCCATTTCAGGGGAATATCAAACAGAATTAATTGCGTTTGGCTTAATGATTCCAGGAATATGCATGAGGTGAAAATTTGTGTTGTGAATGAAAACTCTGGTCTATTGAATGATGAAAAAATTTCGTACGCTCTTAAATTTTTTTCATGATATTTTTGAAAGCGAAACCATAACTGGAGTATCAATTTCCTGCGTCAGCATGAATACCACCCTGCGCATTATCCCAAAAACCAGAGGGATTTTTTTTTTATGACGGTTCGCTCTCGTCTCCAGGGATGTATATTTTCTCCAGTGTTTACCGTGATATCAGCAAATTGACGAGCTCGTCGACTCGTGAATGTCCCATTCCATTGTACCATTGAATTCATTGCAACGGTGTTAAAAAAAAAAGAATGGCATCGTTGCAGAGTTAACTTGGCTATTGTACCAAACTGTCCCCGGATAGAGCACCACTTTCTACCCATCGGTTCCATTCGTGAATGGGAGATAATACGGTAGAATACCCGCCACAATTTGTTTCAATTAATTAAATCCAAGGTAAAACATCGAAACGGAATCAAAAACCCAATTATTCTCCCTCATTCAACGGTTCAACAATCGTCTTTCACCGGGCATCTCTCACACCCTCTGAAAGCGCTAAATTTAAACATCACAATAATCCCGACGATTTCCACAAACTCCACGACGACCGGTAAAACAATGGCATTTTAAATGAAACCGTACTTAAGAGGTAAAAAAAATAATTCAATGCTTACGGGCATCAGGTTCTGCTCCGAGTTGCTATTTCCCCTGAAACTCCCTGACGCACCTGGTGCTGCCATCTCCAGGAGCTGCCCCCACGTACCACACCCAGGAGAATTGTTTATTTGAATCGAATAAATTTTTATAAACTTTGAACGTACCAAACGTCTCCATCCGTCATTCAACGTCAAAACAAAAAAAGTGAAGAGAGAAAAGAAAAAAATCGGGAGAAAACAGAATTTTTTTTCAACCCCCGACGATTCGATCACACAAACTCAATTATTATCTGAAATGTTTTATTCACTGGTAGAAAATTATTAACGACCCAGCACCTGAAAATTTTCTACCGAAATTCTGCCCAGAAAAATAATTCATTCCAATTCTGGTACGCAGAGTGTAGCGCAGGTTAAAACGCGGGAGAAATGAAATGCTCGATGTAAAAACGGATATTAAAACTCAGTAAAAATGTGGTACCGTCGGTGCCATGTAAGCAGCGTATGTTGCAATAAGTACGTGATGTGGTGTCGTAAAAGGATTTAATGCAGGAGAAATCCCGAGGTATGACACGTGAAATTGAATGGCAATGACGAACGCACGTCAGGTGAGGGATGCAATTGGCTTGGAGAGGTGGTACTGTGGGTGAGTGAGCTTTCCGATAACGGCCGAGGTTGCCCGACAGTTTGAAAATTCGGCGGGAGCACGTGGCTGCACGGAAGAGGGAAAATCTACTGGCGTCGACGACTGGCGCCGCCCATCGGTGGCCCCTCGCACTTTGACGTCTCGTCAGTGCACATGCACCCGTGCGACGCGTTCCACCGAGCTTTCGTGACGTCAAGACGCATTGCGACATACCGTCTCTCTCTCGTTGAGTCGACATGAGAACTTCGTCACCCCGTCGGCCTAATATATCTCCTTTCATTGAACATCCCTTCTTCGGAGGCCTCTGACCTTCAGAATAGGCCTGCGCCCCACCGACCAATCACGACTCCTGAAGGAAATTTGAAAATTTTTATTTAAAAATTATTTCCAACAATTTACAAATCTTCATTCCGCGTATGGAGTATTAAAAAATTTAAAAATGTCCAGTAGACAGCGTGAGGTTCAGAGAAATTAATTGGAGATGATTCTCATCAGTAAAATTGAAAAGAAAATGACACCGATAGGGCAGATGATAAACACCCGTGTTACGTTGTCATTCACTATTGTTGAATGAATAATTCGCGGCACGTATGGTGTTGAATCCATCGGAAATCAATCGTTATGTAGCCCTGCATAAATAACCGCAATCACGCACCGTTTCAACACTATTATAGCCTTCAATATCTATTACATCCTCTGGTGACTATCCGCATTCACAAGATATCGATTGCCACCACTCGTAGAACAATTGCAAGTTATTGGACGGTTGTATTTTATCGGTGTAAAACGCGTTACACCGATAACAGATTTCAAGTAATGTGAATCATACCGAATGCTCAAGTACAAGGGACTCGGCTGTTCGGTGTCACAAAGTGCAGCCCGAATTTCTCGTCTGAATCATGCACTGGAGTTTAAATAATTTAGGTGTATGCTGTTTCTGAAATTCTGTTTCTGCAGTTCTGAGGTACTGGGGATTGAATTAACATCAATTGCCTTTGCAGATTGATGAGGACTAACTGGATCGTTAATCGGATTCAAAGCGTTTGAGAGAGTTAGGGAATTCCTCATTATCCTTGAAAATTAACGTTTGTGAAATAGACAGGATGGAAGAAGATTTTGTCCTGAGGGAAAAAAAAATGAATAATTTAGAGAATATAAATTTCGGTATTAGAAAATGGTTCTCTCTGGGGATTTGAATTATTGAAGCCTCTGAAATATCGCGGTATCCAACATCTGGCCACCGGACAAAGGCCATCCTGGGCCAAATGGTCACCGAGACAAATTGCGGGATTCACCCAAGACCCACCTAATTGGTTCCCCACTCTCGAAGAATCTCTCAAAATGGCAGGTACTCCACTGAATTTATCGTCGAGTGAACTTTCCTTTTGTTCTCCAATCCCTCGGGAAGTCGATCGAACTTGCACCGCGGTTGCTACACCACGAAAAAAAAATATCAACTCTTCTCAAACGTCTTTGAACTTCTAGAGACCCCGAAATTCTTCCACCAAACCTTCCACAACCTCTCAAGTTTATGTCGTCCAGACTTTGAAGACTCAACATCATAATGTCGCTGCAGGTAATATCAACCAAACGAAGGCACTGACTCCTGGTGAAAAATCCTGCATCAGCCCCTGGGGATCTGGTGAAAGATATCTTTTTAAATCGGCCACTTTCTTTATCAAACGGTTAATTTCCCACCCACTCACCTCGTAAATTTCGCAATTTATTTAACAATTTCCCATTGCTTGTTCTCGGTAAGTTTCCCACGGGGTATTACGCTCGAGTTACCAGAAATAGTGGTGAGTTTGAAGAATGCCCGGAGAAAGAAAAACCGCGTAGCGTCATCCCGGGAATTATGTAGAGCGTGGAAAAGCGTATGCGAGGGCTTTAACAAATTTTATTTCATCACCATTAATAATACCTAATGGAGGGTGTAAAATGTTTGTGAAAAGTGGAAGCCCGAGCTTAGTGGAAGCTCGTGACGGCGTAAATTACCCGAGTCATTACACCTTCTTTCATTTCTACGACTTTAGTCCCACCTCAAGGACAACTGAAGCCATTTTCCGCCCTCCCCACCACCCGCATTCCACCAAAGACGAAATTGAACTCAATTCAAGAGATTTTAATCTCCGTAAAGTTGTTGAGGATTTAACCGGCAGACGAACTTCGGGACTTCCCGGAGGCAAATGCTTACTTTTCCCGCCGCAAGTTCAAAGCTCCGCCCATCAGATTTGCTCTCACAACAGGAGTTTAATCGCTCGGACTCACCATTACGAGATTATTTCAATATTTCAGTCTCATTCGGCTGTTTGAGTTAATCGTTAAGAGAGTTGAAGTAAACACCCGTTGAGTACTACCACTTGAACTACGAAAATTCCAGGTCCCAGGGGAAGGGACTTTATTCTGGTTTTAATCGCCGTAATTGATGAAGGAAGGGGTTGGAGTTGTGCCAGGGAATACTGAATGGCGATCGACTCGTGGAGAGTTCTCCATTCTTTTATAATAATTGAAACAGAGTGACTTCTGAATTTTTTTTTTTGCACCCGCGGAAACTTTCGCTTGGCATTCGCCAAAGTTTCCGTCGCTCGCGTCTCAGTTCGATAATTAAAACAGACAGTTCCCGTAGATGCTATGTACTTTATACTGGTTTACAGTTGTAGTGAGGAATACATTGGAATAACAGAGATCTTGGGACAGCCTTCGTCGAGTTGTTTGTTCGGATTACCTTGAGACGGGGATGTTTTTGGGGAATCAGAGTAGCTTCCGTCGCCAGAATTTCTGGGTCAACATCATTTTCTAGGGGTTCCGACAACATCGAGGCAAATTACTCCAGAGAATGCAATTTCTCATTTTTCGCAATCATGAAATATCCAAATTGCGTTCCCCCACGAAAAAAATGTACTGCCATAAAAAATAAATGAATAAACCATGAATATATATATATATATATTTCTCTTCTAAAATGGCAGACAAATTTCAAAAACTTGTAAAGTACGACTCAGCAAAATATTGCGGACGAGAAAAAATAGGAAAAATTTTCCGCTTAGAAATTGTCTTCAGGGGGAAAATCTCTCACGTGCATAAATTCTGTGGGAACGGATTTTTCCCATTGCAGAAATAACCCACCGCATGCCTGTAAAATCCCTCTCTCCATTAACATCGAAACCTTCCAAATGCCCGTTGAAATATATCCCCCCGAGCCGATGTATGCGCTAGAGCCGTTTCAATACATTGTCTCTTTACGCCAAATGTTTTCACTGGCAAACGAGTGCGGCCACATGAGGCTGTGATCGAGTGTTACGTCTTCACATACATCACCCAAATAAACAGCCAAATGTGAAAGAACCTACCAGTGATGTGTTTTGTGGTGTCCTCTGTCTGATTGTCAGTCTCGAACTATTCCCAGGCCAGGGATTACCTTCGTTTCGAAAATACAAAACTCCGCCCACTTTCAGTTGAAATAATTCAGGAGCGTTGCTGTCACCCTGAAACCCTCTCTGTGCTGATCGATGGTATTGTTTATTCTCATTGGTAATAATTACGGGTAAAGAGCCACTGAATCACCCAAAATTTTTTCGATTCACCCGGAAGCCACTGACGAAATCGTAACTCGATGTTCAATGGACTCTTTCATGATATATACCACGTGTTATTTTAAATAACCCACTTTAACGTCGGGAGTTTATTTTAATAGATACATTTCTGCCTCACAAATGCGCGTCAACCGCCAACTTCCACTTTGCCGACAGCACTTTTCGTTAGTCCCAGTTTAAATGTGTTTCTCCCGATAAAAAGAAATCCGAGGATTATCGAGCTTATTTTCCTCGTTTTTTTGTCAATAAAATTTCAATCCCTCCTTTTCTTATTCAAGCCTCCCCCCCCCAAAACCCCCTGCAAATCGATACCCATCAGTCTCTCTGGTTTCTGGTGGCTCTAATTGGACTGATGTATACGGCAATTCAGGGGGATCGATTGCCCTGTCAATTGAAAATAGCGAAACAAAAGTATCGTATCAGAAATTGATAGATGTGGTTATTTACTTCCTCGTGACCAGCACTTGATGGATCGGTGGCAGTTTTTTTCTTTGTTAATAGTGAAATTTTTAAGAGTGGAATTTTGACTTTGTGGAGAAGAAAAATGATAGTCGTCTCATCGATGGATGACGATGTGGGAGTTAAAATAGATGCAATGTTTGTGGTATCGTGGTCAATGGGAACAGTGTATCACACGTAGTGGATTACGTGGTGAATACAATGGTGTGAAAGTGAGAGTTTAGTTGTGTCAATTAACGCTTTTGTGGTTGACCCCAATGCGAATTACTGGCGTCATTCAGGGGTACTGACTGATTTGGGAAGTACGATGCATGCGGGAATGAGAAGTGCGTTTGTTGGGGCCAGTAGGAATACGGCGATTAACACCCGAAGGTATGAAACAGGTAATGTGGCATTCTGTACAAATTCTGTTCTCAACTGGAGGGATATTACTAGCGGCTGTCGTGTATTTTCGCCGGTTCAATTACTTGCAATGACGGATCACACCGGATCTCTCATAAATTGACAATTCATCATTGCGTCTGACGGAATTCTTACCCTGACATTGTGACAGAAGTGACACATTTTCCATTTGCCCAAAAAATTCATCCGGTATTTATTTTTGCGTGAGCGGTAGCCAAAAGTCTCAGTGGAATTTATGATAAAGATCGCAAGAATTTGCGGCAAAGTCGACCGGTGGTGGTCGCCACCTGGTGGTCTTTTTCAGGAAGCAGAGGATTGTGAGCTGTCGGGGGTGTTTCGATGGAGCTCCTAGAGTACCTTCTGGTCTTCTGAATATCGTTACCATCGCATGATAAGGGAAATTGCACTTGTACTGTTTTTTTGCGATCATAATGCGATAAAATAATTTCGTAATTTCACCTTTTTGAAAAACCACTGTCTGCAGTAGGACAGGGAAATTGTCTCGCTGATTGATGTTTCCCGTTGCACAAATCAGGTCGTCAAAAAATATTGACTCGACTCTTCGACTTATTAGTAATTGATGTACAGTCACTTCTTGAAACCGGGGCAACCGTCGTTGACGTTGCTGACCTGGGTCACGAGTTCAAACTTTGCCTGCAGGTGATTCGTGACGCACGCTTCCTGATTCCCAACCTGCCCTCACTGTGATCCTCCCAGGAGCATGCGTGCACATAACTAAAACCTATGTACACTAACGATGAATTAATGATGTACATATTTATAAAATTCATTCCAGGCGGAAGTATACAGAGTACAAAGTTGACGAAGTAAAACGCCGCATCGATTTCAGGCGACACGCCCTGCACTTCTCCATCCCCAGATTTTATTTATTTTATTTTCTCAGTAATCCTCCATTTTGTTACCAAATGGAGACAATAATTATAGGACGATGACATTTTTCGTTACTCCTACATTTTTTTTTTACGGAAAATTCGAAAGTCTGAATTTCCAAATTTGAGTCGACATTTTAAACCGTATCAGGTTCAGGTCTGGTCTGAATTATTTTTCTTGATAATTGAAATTTAATTAGCAAGAATAATATATGAACTTGTTTGTGGATGGGACAAGCAGTAGCTCGTCAATACCCGGTGACCTTTCGATCATGTCTTGCAGACAGAGTGGAGCACTGGGACGAGCCCCAGGTCACTGACCGCTGATCGGGCGTTTGTTCCGATTGCCTCGGTCTACTCAGTGGACTACCCCAACCACTGGGATATTCCGCGCAAGGGGTTTAACCCGGGAACACGTCGGGCAAGTGGATATGCCCGTGTTGGCGTGACTCGTAAAAATATTGTCCGCACGGAAGAGGAAAAATCCCCTGACGACCCGAGTGCACGCGAAACGCGCGAACCGCGCGACTCAGAGGGGCTTAGGGGTAAGGGCGGGAGAAAAGAAACAGGGGAGAAAATTGTTGGTTAGAGGGAAACGCGAGGGGGATTCAAACATGGCGAAACCCAGTGACCGATAGAGAGAGGGAAAGGAGAGAGCCAACCCACCCTGAGCCCCTTGCTTTCACCCATAACGCCGCTGATGCAGTTTGTGCTGCAGTCAGTCATTCCGACGCCGTGTTCGCACTCACATCAACAGACCAGAATACATCTCCCTCCTTCAGAGCACCGATATACGAGAAATCGTTGAATCTGTGGTCCTGATCCTGGAAGATTTGCGATTCAATCTAACCTAACGTGGGGCGCGTCTTCGGGGTGAAACGACATCTGTGGGATTCACCGGGAGTTCTCGAGTATCATCGGGAGCCTGCGAGGAGAAATCAGTCGGTGTTTGCAGTGAGGAGTTGCTGTTATCTCCCGCGGTGATCCTGGCGCCAGCAGGGAGCTGCAGATACCGAGGAACGATACACACCAGCGAATAGTAATTTTTTACTTGCATCTTCGTCTAGACAAAAAAAAAATACCACCCTCTCGTATCTCCCTGCAATTTCCATTTTTCACAAATTATTCCACGCAAATAAAAAGCACGGATATGCAGATCGAAGTAAAACATACATTTGCACTCCCCCCCGCGATCTAGAGCTCCGATATCACCAGTCGGTCAGCATCGAAAATTAAAAGCCACCTGCAATCAGCGATGGAAATCTCACTGGGGTTAGCGTGCCGCCAGGCAGACTCGTTTCATCGGAGATGTTTTCACTCCTCCCCTGCACACCACCCCTGAACCATCCCCTGAACCACCCCCGCCCCCGCGGCGTGTGTGTCGCCCCCTGTCAGCTGCTGGGGCAACCCCCGGCATCCTGTTACGCGCGACCCTGAGGAGGAAGGGGTGATGGGCAAATCGACTTCGGTGAAATGCGCGGTCAGGTTGCATACCGGAAAGGGGGTTGGCGTTTGTTGGTCAGCATGGGCGCCTTGATCGCCACGTTGTTGACCATCTCGGGAATCCTCTTCAATCCATCAGCCAACGATCTCCAAAATCCCCCGAAACTCAAACATCCGCCTCACGAAGTGTAATCAAACCGTCCACTGACTACAACCATAAACTTGCCTTAATCCTTCGAAGTAATCAACTCAATGACAAAGAAATCGTGAAGCGATGGAGACCGGGGTCTCGCGTTATCATCGAGTGAACCAGTCCTGAAATTTAGGTTAGACAAACGCGAATGCACAACGCCCTCTGCACACCCCCTGGAGTCCCCCGTCCGGTAAACCGGTGTCAGTGTCATCCGTTAATAATCCATCCATATGATGGAAGTCTGGAGAGTCGGAGGGTGTACATGTGCTGTGATATCGAGAGTAAAAAAATTTTCTACTTCAGTTATTGGAGAGACGGCGATAACGTTTGGTAATCATCGAGTTGAATGGGTGGGCCGGGCACCGAGCGGGCAACGAGGCACAAGCTGAACGGGGTGCCACACAACGTCGGTCACGGGGATCACATCCTCGTTATCGGCGAACCCGCTGGTGCCTGTCGTTGCTATCACCACAATCACACACCAAACGATCCGATAATCCACGATTATCTCAGCATACCGCACGACATAACCACGAGTATCAGCAATTTGACTCTTGACACGATCAACAACAATCATCAAGAGGTGTACAAAACAACGAAATTTGACAGCGACTGCGCTAAGACAACGATGTCATCACCACCAAAGCATCGACGTGGCTTTGATCCAAGTGATACAACCGGCGGTGGTGATTACCGGCGATATCGTCGCGTCAAAACGCGAAAGTAAGTCATTAACCGTTAAACAAGCTCAATTTATTCATATTGGGGCACGCGTTGCACTCAGTTATCACTCCGTCATTCGGATGAACCTGAAATCGAAAAGGGGGACATACACAGTATTTGTTGCTCAGGGACTGGGGCTTTCAGACTAGGCCGATTTGACCGAATTGATCGAGTTCATGTAACTTGACTTGATCGATACGGTGAAATGGATTCTGATAACCCCGAGTTACCCATTCTGTCACACTTGCTTCGTATCGTGGAATGCACTTATGATAAAACAATGTTCACAGATGCTTTGTTTGTTATCACCGTGATGTTGGAAGATGGAGTTGCTAATGGGCATCACTGATCTCCCGACAACCATTCCGCAATGGCACGAGTTTGACACTTTGCTTGCGATGTATCAATGTTGGATCGGCTTAACTGATTTAAAAAAAAAATCATTTGCGATGGTGTGTCAGACCCGATTAAGGCTGGATGCACCGAGTACTTCACGCAACTGCTCCAAGCTTTACATGTCTCGATGTTCCACCGCTTCAGGGGTATCCTGGGGAGAATGAAGAACACCATTTGAGAGACGTAACTGCACGCACATCAACGGAACCGGCAGATTGTCAATGTTCTTGTGGTATTCCCTCTTGATTTTTTAATGGTGGCACTTGTATTTCACTCGGATGTAGGACACTCCGAATAAAGACTGGATTATGTGACAGCGATGTAACCTTACGATTGTACCTCACACTTGATGGGTATCTCAGAACTTCGGAGGTAGTTATGTCGAAGGTCACGGGGCAGCTATTTCGGGGGCCATTCGTTCTGAGTTTATGACCTCGACTGTTAATCGAGAGCAATTAAATATCTCAGGTGAGATAGGAATATCTCTAGTCTGTGTCTCCCTCCTGCAGGAGACACTCGTAAAAATCAGTAACAAATGGAAATTCGGAATTTGGTTGAAGGATCGAGCCAATTTACGATCGCTAATCATCTGACACGATAACTGATATGATAATCCTTTAATTTAGAGTACTTTTAATAATTAGGCAATATTTATTGAAAAAATTGAGTCACGTACTGGTCTGATGGATTTTTTCATCAACTAGGAAAATACCAATGGACCTGTGACTCGTTGAAATAATGAAAGCCCCTCCCCAAAATCCATCGAATTTTTTTTTTCCCTTGCTGAGGTACCTCTCAACTCAATACGTGACTCCACGTGTGTTTTCTGCAAAAACACATCGCACATTATTTCCCGAAATTACGTCGAGAGCATTGGTGGCGGCGATGAGGAAGTGGTTTCGATCGAATCACTTTAACTTCCCTCCCCGAATGGAATTTATTGTTAAACCACCACCCAAGTGCAACCATAACGTGACAATGGCAAAGTCTCCGAGAATATATCGTTTGGTTTTGCCGTGCTAAAAAGGTGGGGGACGAATAAATGAAATTTCCTTACCTCTATTATTCTTACCGGTGCTCCAGCTGAATTTCATTACGTGGATAGCAGCCCACCTCTCAATTGAATAACACCGTATTACGTTGTTTAAATTTTACCAGCGTGATTTTAAAGTAGTCCAAACCCACTCAATTCTCTCGGAAAACCGAGGATTTCAAACCGGTCGTCCAATTTCATTCAATTCAACGTTTACATCGTTTACACCATTCCGGAAATGCGTGTCCATTGCACCCCGCGGTCTGACATAACGATTTTTTTTCTACTCAGGATAATTTTCAAAATTGATCAAAGCGAAAAAAAAATAAAAGACGCTTTACTTTTTGGTGTCAATTGCTTCCGACATCAGAGTGGGAGTGAGAGAACCAAAATTTTTGCCGCTTAAGGCGTTGGAATTTAATTTCTCGGCTCCTCAACCCTGTCACCTAAATATCGTCCTAGTCCATTTTTATTTGTAATTTCTCCTTCTCCATCTTAATTCTCCTTTTGGTGAGTGAAGCAAGTGACGTCGGTGCTTAAATTAAATCCCCCCTCAGCTAGCCTCGGGGGAACCTTCTTCTCATCTACCCGCTACCAGCTAATTCCGGTGAATGCACTGTGATTAATTATCCGCGTGAATGAAATTACATACTCCGGTTAAGGTGCAGTGGTGATACGTGAATTGGTCTGTTGAAGGCGTTAAAGGATGTAAAGACCGGTGCTAACGATAATAGCTCCCTCAAATTTAGGAGAAGAAAAAATTTTGGAAGAAGTGAGAGCGTTACTTTAATTTCAAAAGCCCTGTAAGAAATGAATAATTAAAAATAATTTTATTAATTCCAATTAATTCCAAAAAAAAATATGAATTTATGAAAAATCTTTATTAAATCGGTAGAAACTTTTTTTTCCTCGGTATTTAACGCGCTCACTTGGGAGTGATAATTTTTTTTTAGCATTCACCCCACCCCCAAGGCCACCCAATACGTCTTTACAAGCTTCTAAGCCTGTGAAACTAAAATCCAAGAGGTTATTCCATTTAACCACTGTCTTTGTCGCTTACATCGGCCACAATACCTGACGAAGCCATTGAAATTCCCTCGCATGTTTCATCCGAACCGACTGACCCAGTGACAGGTACGTAACAGCCATTTGCACCCAGTTTTCCACTGAACACCAGAAAAACCCTCTGGAATATCGATATATCCGCGATATCAGTCGCTTCTCCCTTCCCCCCAGTTTCCAATATAATGACGAAATGCTGTCACCGTAGATCCAAGAGTTCACGCGTCCAACCGATGACCAGAGTACCTTGTCTTTTTTTAATCGAGGGTACGTCACTGGCGATTAGTGCAATAGGTGTCAAGAAAGTAATATTGTTTCAGTTGGGTGTGATTCACCGGTGGTAACACGCGCGTCAGAATGTGGTGGGTTAAGAAGCAACTCGTTGTTGATTATTGCAGTGGGATATGGGGTTCGTAGGTAGTGTTGTCATCGATTCGGTGATATTTATGATCATCACGAATACCACTTTGAGATTCATCGGTATTTGCGAAGTGTGCATTCCCCACTCAATTCTACTCACCGGTTTCTTCATCTGCACGATATTCATGTAAGTTGCAAAATTATTTTCCCGATAATTTTTTTTCCAGCCGGCATTCAAGATCTTTACGACATAATTATTATTATTTATTAATTCATCAGTACGCAGACCCCCTCGGGCCCAAAAATATTTCTGATTATTCTCAATCTTATTTCATTAATATTGTAGTAATATTAATCCAGTATTGAATTATTAAAAATCGTCAGAGGGGAAACGGATTCGCGGAGGGATTGAAACTTCATTAATTCGTAATTCGACGGTACGAGCGGATTAGAATCCAACAGTTGCTTCGAGTTGCAGTTTCCTGAACGAGATGCAACTCATTTGCCAGTATAATGTTGCATCGCATGTCATTCCCTGGAAATCCCTGAATTTTCAAAGCGACGATAAAGGGCAGAGTTTCGGTGGCAGGAGCTGCCGAGTGGCTGAACTAGATTCAAACGGTCACAAGATTTACACTACAATTAATTCGAATGGCTCTATGATACCAAAGGGGGCCCGAGGGTTTGGTCACTGTACGTATATTGCAAGTATCGCCTGGAGATTGAAGCGCAGTATTGAATTTAGTCCCCTTCCACGGAATATCGCAAGCTCCATCAATCCGTTCAATCAACGTCAGTGACGTACGGGTTGACAGTCATTGGCAACTGGAGGATCGGACTCCGATAATTATTCCATCGTTTCCCATATTCAGTGAAATCAATTTACCATTAAAACCTTGATATTTCTACCGGGAATATCGACATGCCACACCCAAGAGAACGATATCAAATTCATTCGTTTATTTTTTATTTGATTCAAATGAAGAATATCTCTGGAATCAATCCTCCGTGGGTATCTCCAGGCTTTGATACTTGATACGACGTAGAACTTGAGGGTAAACTTGAAATAATCGTATTACTTGGCAGCTCCTGGCCCGTTTCACCGATCAATTGATCAATCATCAAGATGAATTGGATCAGCGAATTGTTTCCAGCTGGAATGATGCTATCTGGTCAGAGAGAGCACATCAGACCCAATATGAAGCTCAAGAAGCGGTGATTGTACAGTACAAAGTGTAAACCACTCGCAAATCAGATATCCGTCCCTCGCTCGCAGTATATCTAGTCTCCAGTTGTTAATCTAAACTTGTTTGGTAAACTTGGGTAAATCCCGGTGTGCACAATTCACTCCTGAATGCAGCTTAGTCGTAGAATTTCTTGATGTTCGAACATGTTGAAGTCCCGGCCAAATCCAGATAAGCCATGACGTATTTAACGAGGACTAAGGGCTTTTATTAAGTATGTCCACTCTGGCTCTCGTTATACACCAGATGAGGCGAGGGCTCAGGAGTGATGGGATTAAAGGGCTGAAAAATTGTGGGATACTTGCGCTTGTTCCACATCCCGTCAAATGGAAAAATCGATTCCTGTCGTGACTCCTCATTGCGTGATGCGCACCCTGAAAAAACTTCATCTGAATGAATAAAAAGTTTATTCAATTTGTTTTCATCAATGTTATCAATTCAATATGCAATAACTTCACACAATAAATTTCTAGGATCTAATTAACGACTTCAAACGATATTTTAGAATTGTCGATGCGGTAATGAAGGGCTTTGAAGACTTCAAGACTCGAGCAGCGATGGGAAATTTATTTATTTGATCCTAACAAATCGTTACTTCGGGTGCATAGACCGCAGGTGTTGATAGGGTAGGATTCAACCGCGGAAATTCCGAGGCTATTTCTAGAAATTTCTGTGATGATTCTGCAGTATTTTGCTGCGGTGGGTAAGTTGCCTCACATGCGAAAGGTTTCGAGTTTAGGTCACGATGGGGTAAAATGATGAGGTCTAGCCATTTCGAGTCTTGATCACCATCGGGCCCCTGGCAGAGTTGAGACAATGCAAAATAAAAAAAAAAATAATAATAATAAAAATAGGATTGTACGTCTGGACGCGTCCCCGGCAGATGGCGTTTGCACCTCCTGGTGAATTCACTTGATTCTCAGTGCATATTAGGTGCAACGGGAACAACGGCCGACCTCGAAACTTTTTGGATCGACTTGGGTTGAGGAAGGTCGGAACCCTACCGATATATCATCGATGAATCATCGGCATTTCCCTCGGAATTTTTATTTCCATCGTTTGGAGTATTGGAGATGGGACAAGTGCTGGGAGCTTGAATGACGCACGGGATTTTCCAGCTACCGGGTAAAGCACATGGTTCATCCAGAGTGCAACTGCACTCGGGAGCACTCGGGAAAATCCAGAAGTAGGTCGTGACGTAATTCTCGTGATCGTTTAACTGGGGCATATCGATAGAGACAGTGAAACGCGCGTGAAAGCACCGGGAATTCAAACTTGTTATATGTTTCATGGGGTGGGTGGGATCAGGGGTGATGGTGCTACGCATTTTCAGCTGTTCCGGATTTTCATGAAATTTTTGAGAGGATCTCAGGGGCGTGATTCCCTCCGTCGCTTGTATTTTTATTGTCAACGATGGAGGAGTCTTTTTTTTTTTCGCTGAGTCTCCAACCCCGGGAATTTCGTGTTTCTTTCGATTTTCATCCACTCCTCGCGGTTTATTTATTTTACGTACATCACGATTTTCATATCGCATTTGGGAGAGGATTGTGGGAAAATTGGATTGCGATCGGGAGAAGTATTGGGGTTTTCTTCTCGATGGGAATGCCGGTGGTGAAAATTCGCGACGTTCGGCATTCACAACACGTTGGAAAACTCGGAAACTCGAGTCGAAGTGATTTGCGACGTGTCGGGAAATTCCAGGGAAAATAAAAAAATAAATAAATAATTAATGAATACTTTTTCTGGTATTTCTTATCTTGTGGTTTTATCTATTTTCTGAATGGTCTTTGGGGTTTCAGGGGGGGCGTTATCTGGGGGCTTTCAGCCTCGACGTGAAATTCGGGGTGGAATTGCTTGGGGGTGAGGGATTTTTTTTACTGAGAAGCTGGGGATTGAGGGGCGGGTAATTGAACGATACTCATTTGGGAAATGACTCGTTGTACCTGAAGGACAATTGTGCGCATCCAGTGTAATTTTTCGCGTGAGTGAATCCATTGTATTGTGTTCTTATTCATATTCCGGGGAGAACTAGAATGCCAGGCGCTCCTCGCTGATTTTCCGTTTGTCGTGTGGCTTTAATTTGTCAGTTACACATGCATTATTCAATATTTTTTATTATTTTTAATTATCTTTAATAGTTCTCTGTGCGAGGATCGATAAAATGCAAATTTCAATGTGCATTTTTAATTAACTGGATTGGTCAGTTGAAATCGATTGAATTCCGTGCGCCATATAATTCCTTAATGTTGCTTGACGAGAATTTTATCTCCGATTTTATCTGTTACCCTTAATCATCCACATAATAACTCAGGCATAATTGGATTTGACTCATGATCACAGGAAGTCTCTCGATACTAAACGCGTCGAGAGTGGGATTTAAGCAATGAGTGGATAAGTTTGTTAGGAAGTCGAGCTGAAAATAGCTCCAGTCGGTTTCTCCAGAGAATCTCAAATGCTAGGGCATCCAATGCCACTCTCTCACTCGGTCCTTTTCAATCGAGATTAAATAACTGTCCGATCTGATTTTTTCACGTGTCCATCGAACTGATCGGTGATAAATAATTGAACAGCACGGGCTCCATCTGCCAGCTCCTCTCGCATCAAATAATCCACTGACCAGAAATGGTACGGAATTCATCTTGAAACCAACTTGAGTTGATTCTACAGATTATCAATTCCCCAATAATCGATGGTGGCTATTTTTTCTACTCGATTTTTTCAATCATAAAGTCTTAGAAGAACTCATCAACTATTCGATTCTTTTCATCCCTCCGAGAGCTCTTCACCGGGCAATTCATGCCATTCAAATCAGGAACAATGTAATTCCAGCCACGTGTGCAGTAAATTTATCATGTAATCCATGATTTAATGAGACCATCTAATTAATAATTTTTCATTTACAGCGTCCCTAAGTTTTATTTTTATCATCAAAAAGCTTTTTATTTCCCGGATGTGAATAACTAACTGTTTTATGACAAAACTCTCAACTTCATAAATTCCATTCACGAAGCTTAACATAAAAAAGTATCTCCCCGCCGATAACAAAAAATCCCCACCATAAATCCCCGAAAAAAAAACTTCACTCGGAGTTCATCCCGCGGAGTGTCCCAGGACCCGGGAATTCCACTGGTTTTTAAATAATATTCTCAACCCCCGTTGCAATAAAACGAGAAATTCCGTGAGACAAGTCGCATTTATTTCTCACCATTTCTCGACTCGGGATACTCAAAAAGTTGTCCCCCACACCCTCTTTATCCACCGCACACCTCGTCCCCGCGATTTTGCTAGTTCAGCTGAGGATATTAGCTCTCGACGGAAATTCATAGCTGTTACGAGAGCGGAGTATTTCGGTCATGGTCGTAGAAGTCAGGAAGGGCGCACTGATGGTACCTCCTACCCCCTTTCCACCCTTTCCACCCTTGTCCCCCTCGTTCCCCCTTTCTCCTCTTCACCCCCGCTGCCTTATCCGCGGGCTAAAGCCTTAGACGCATAAACAATTCCATGAGAGCAATAAAAAGAATAATTGTACAGAATTATGATGAAATTCCCGGTTTGTTTTAATTGAAGAAATTTTAAATGAGAACTTTCAGCCGGGTGTACTGCTTTTTTTTAAATAAATTATTTTTTTTTTGGTGTGCAATGCAGTGTCGCGTGCAGGGGATACCCTTTGGATATACGCACATGCACGGGTTTCTATCTCATTCTTGTTGGGGTATATTCACAGGTTTGCCGCTCTCTTCTTAACCTCAAACCCATCCTTTTCATTCTACGTCAACGGCACTACCTACGGGTGCACCAGTACTCCCCGCGATTAACGAGCTGACGAGCCCATTACCATCGATTTTCCACTTCCGACTTTGCCCCAGTACTAGCTCCTTGTTACCAAAGTCGAAAGTGCGAAGGAAATGTAGGGGGTAGTTATTTTTCAGCTTGAATTTTCCCTGAGAAATTGAATTTTCATGGGGAAAAATTTCCACCGCTCCATGGAATTCTCAAATAAAATCAAATAAATTAATAATAACGTTTTCACTCAGATAATTGTTCTATGAATGTCTCCATAATTTTTAAAATTTTTTTTAAAACGATAGATTTCCCCGGAATTCCCATCAACCCTGAAATTTCCAGTGACAAAATTCCTTCGGAATTCCCGGTGGAAAATTGGACACTGGGCGGTCATTTCGGCATTTAATACCCGAGAAGAATTTCTCCATTCATCGAAAACATCCGAGGATTCTCCGTAACTCACGAAATTGCAATGCACTCAGCAGAAAAACCATCACTCACCAAAAATCAGATAATCAATGGAATCGTACCGAAACCCCTCTCCCCCGAGGTCAATTGAATCCGAAAATTCGCTCTTCCCCTGCGGTTCACTCCACAAAAGAGAACACCGGGTGTTTCATGTCGAAGTGCAGTATGCATTTATCACCAGTGCATTGTACCCAAAAAAGCCGTCGAAACGGCATTTATATCCCAATCGGTTGAATTTTTTATTTTCAATGTACAAAATATTATCGGGTGATCATTCGTTGAATTTTTCGTGTTATTATTCATCGCGTTTGCAATAGGTGTTGTGCATTGAAGAGGGACAACAGGTACAAATGATTTTGGGGATGGTGAGGTAACAGCTGGAGTGATACCCCAGTACAATTTGCGCGTCGACGAGTGTAATTGGGACACGGTTATCGCTCTTTGGCACCGGGGTACACTGTACCCGTCACGCTAAGCGCCATTGATAGTGGGTTTTGGTATTGCTGCCAAGATAAATCGTTAAAGACTGCCTGATTAAAGAGTTCAGTGGAAAAGCCAAGGTCACTTATACTCAATTAATGGATTACATGACACATCAGGCATTAATTGATATTCAGCAAAAAAAAAAAAACGGGAAAATTTGCAACAAACGTCAAATGAGATTTAACATTTATTCTGTTCTTGAAAATAATGCTCGATATTGATTGTACACTCGAATTAATCCTGCGTGTTCTCTCAGGATAAATAAATAAATCGGTGAATCGTTCCAGCGATACGTTGCCCTCGTCCAGGTCGATTGTCTCTGTCTGGAGACGCACCCTCGTTAAATCTCATCCAGTGTCCACTCTGAAATTACGGCCCCAGTGATCAAGTGCTGATCGATCCACGTAATTCGATCCTATCACTTCGAATTGACGCCCTTCATCCGCCCACATCAAAACTTCACTGCAAACTGAATTCTCCGAGTGAATCCACCTCGATTGACCATCAATATCACTTCACCGATAAATTTTGGGAGGTAAAAGGAATCATGGGAATGTTTCAAAATGTTCTCACATTTTTTCATCATGGAAATCAGGACCTGTCGGTAGAATCCTGATGGGACTCTCAACCCGTCGCATCCGATGAATTCCACAATTGCACTATTCCCCATTGAGAATACACACAATGTTGCAAATGACCGCAGTCATTTCAGTTCTTTCTCCCCCGAAATTTAATGTCACATGAACAATTTTTTTTTATCCACAGACACTGAAATTTATATAAAAATTCATTCTAACTTTATTTTTATCGAAACATAAATATTCACATCAACATGGATAAATTAATATTAATCATCTCTAATTTACATTTTTTCATTCAATTTATCCTAGACTCCGGGGGACTTTAACATTTTACCACGGTCTTCCCTGAAATGATGATTTCCACTGAATTCCGTTTGCCGAATGCTCCAGTGAAAATAGAAAGATTTTTATCAGACAATTCCCCGGGTTATCTTCTACCTCATTCCACTAAATCCGAGTTCGTCCAGTCAGAGTCCTCGTAATTCCCTGATAAACAAATCCTCGGTGTAACCCTGCCAATCCAGTTGACAATGGTTATGTAAACCCTTCAAGATTGAGCCACAAGGCCACCCCCCGCCCTCCGCCCTCCACCCCCTGCTGACCTTCGAGAATTAACTAGCGACCCCTTCCACCCTGGAAAATTCAATTTCCCACATATTCAGACCCAAGATATTCTATTACCCAACTAACAAGACTCGAATTAATCATAAAATCATGTAACAATTTGTACATTTGCCACTGGCAAAGGGACTGGTACGGATTTAGATCTCAATTTGCGGTACCGAGATGATTATAACATGGCAGTTGATTCCTCAACTGTTAACAGAGCTCCACAACCGTCGGAAATTCCTCAACCTACTATATGGGAATACCTGGGCATCCCACTCAACAGGTCGATATTATTGGAACGTAGACAGGTGAAAATTTCAGGCATACCCCAGCGCTCCCACTCCCTCCCACACCGAAAACGCCCTCTATTATCATCAATTCATGATCAACTCCATTATCCCAAGTAAACACCAAACATCGTGAATTCTCTCGAAGATAATCTGTCCAAGTGATTTGTCAAGAGAGAAAATTCCCCTGCATCGAAGGGAGAATTGTTGAATCCTAGGGATACAACATCCCGAGCTAAAAGACCTGTCATATCCAGCTAAACCCGAGGAAATGAAAACGAATAAACGTGCTATATGATCCTGGCGTCATCCGGAGGGCGAGTGAGAAGGAAACTGGACGAGGAAATCAGTATTTGATAGAGTGCACCGAGAATAGAAATACAATCCAAATAAAGCAGAAAATAGTCGAGATAAACTCTCGAAAACATCAAACACATCCAACACCTGAGAGTGTCAGAGGACACGAACCGCCACCAATTCATCACCCCAGAAAGATACAATTACCACTTGTGCTTTGACCACTTGATGAATGATGTTCATCAAGACATCCCCAGTTACCAAACTCAACCAGTCAACCCCTCCCACCACCCACCAGAGAATAAAAGCCAGCTTGTCCCCATGCAAGCTACCTCTTCCCCAATCTCCACTTCTCCTCCACTCCTGATCTCACCTCTCCAACCTCTCCCACCTCCATCCACACCATTTCCACATCCACCCCTCCGTGTAGTTTCACCCAGTGTAGTTGCCCCTACCCTAGCCCCAACAGCATCGAGCTTTCCATCGTCGTAGCACCACTCTCTCTCTTCGTCATCCTCATTTCGGGTATAGCCCATGTCCCTCTCTCTTTCCCTCGCTTTTCCAACCCAAGCGCACCGGTGGCGCCATCCACCAGCGTCGGCGTCGGCAATTGGTACCAACACACACCCGCGATATCCTACTACCTCTACCTACCTATCCCCAGGTTCAACCTACCCGACGGCAAACCTATTTAGCGAGGGAGCTCCTCGGCTCCGCGAGCGCGCTCGCGAGGCAACTCCTCTGGTTTCTCCACATTTACGAGGAAAGGAGTAAAGAGCCCAGATATTACCTCGATGTGTGAAATAATTCCCGGCAATACCTCACGCAATTGTCGTCCAAGTGGAATACCCTGAAAGTGAACAAATAAAATAAAAGCCAAATCCATTTTTCCCCCCATCACTTCCTCATGTGCTTCCGATGTGTATCAACGATCAGTGGTAAATGTGTGGGTCTTGAAAGTTTTAGATGCGTGTGCGCGAGTGTCTGTTCATCTCCAGCACGTCATACCGTACGCCAGTATCAGTTTATACCCGAAATCACGTTGTTCCGGGCCACCCGTACACCAGTTTGGATCAAATGATAGAGTTGGTGTTGATACTCCATGGTTATCAGTGTTAATCGTTGAATATTTCGTTGGTGTTAGGATAACGTTGAGATAGTGATGTTAAGTTATTTGAATAATAAAAATTTATCGGTATGAGGAGAGTGCGTAAATTGGTTGACAGTTGTGCTGGATTGATAGCCTGAGGCACTGGACAATGTTGGTGATGAGGTGACTAGGATGACGTCCTGGAGAGAGAATGTACACCAACCACCGTCGTCGATCGTCAGACGTGGTGATCGCTGGCCAATCAGCTAGCCACTGATAATTTCACCAATGTGTGATTGATTAATCGGGGAAATCCGTTGAACAGCAGTTTGTCATAGCACACGCAACCGTCTTGTCCTTCCGTCCTGTCACTTTCATTTGGCTGTTAATGGCGCTGAGTCAAATGGACCATCGAGTGTGAGAATTATCCAAGTGCTTTTTCGAGGTCATCAGTCAGAGCTGCTATCGTCCAATTGTCAGGACGACTCTTCATCAAAAGAATAGCGAACAGAGCAGCCGCCCCCATGCAACATGCAGATGATCCTGGTTGCTGGCGGGTGAGTCCATCTCCGCCTCTCGATTCCTCTCTGTCGTCCAGAGTCTCGTGAAAATAGTCTAGTCATTGTTGACCCATTGTCATTGTTGTCGTTGCAAAAGCTGAATACCGTCGGCAGATGAATACCTCCAGCTGGCCATCAGCTACTATCAACGCTACGTCTCATTCAGACGTTATTTCACACACTCATGGCTATATGCCATTCATCTGTTTTCACATGCCAGACGCAGGGTCTCAACACTTGTGTACGTGTGTAGGCTGCGCATATTCAAGTGATCCATGTGTATCGTTGAAATTGACGTTTGCCTTGTGTATGTGTGTGCCTTCGAGTGAAATTGTCGTTGCTCAGTGCCAGGGCTTGCTTTGATCGTCTTAACAGCCTCTGCGTTGAATTATCTTTCCCACTCTCTGTTGCTTGGCTAGATCAGATGTTGGCTGACTCCCGTGGGAATGTCTTCCTCCCTTACCCGTCAACCACGTGCATGTCGACACCCGCCTCGCGCCTGTCTGACCCGGTCACATACACCATCTACTGATTCTTCCATATTCTCACTCGTTTATTCCTCTCGGGCCACTTCAAGTCAAAATAAAAAATAAGTGTTTCCCGAAAAATACTCGGACCATTGATTTCACATTTTTTCTCCATTCTATTCTATATAATTTTTAAATGGAATAAAAAATGGGTGAAAAAATTGAATATTTTATTGAATTACTGGAGATTTGCGATTGATTCCCATTTCACACTATTGGCCCGTCACTCACATATCCCGAGGTTAAAGTGTAGCATACATCACCTCTGTATGAAAAGCTGTCGATTTTTCCCCTTCCCTTCGATGTGCTCTGTCACCATCGAGGCCAAATGTAGCGGGAAATTCCCTCGTCTCCAGATATCCCTCTCACCCTCTGCCATCGAGTTCCTCAGAGGTGTCATGCCATGAATCGAGAACAAGTGGTGGAATTCCCTCTGACTCCTGGACTCTTATCGTTATCTACTCATCGGAAATATTTCGGCAAAAAATGGGTACAGCTAATCGACTGCGCTTTTTCCTACGCTGACCTCTCGCAGCTGTCACCCCACATCCCTCCCATTTTTTCTCCTCTCGTTTTCCAATTTCTCATAAAGAAAACGATGCGACTCGCAAGGAGTCGCGAAATTGTTTCCGCTTTCTGGTTCTTCCCTTTTTTTTTTATTTATTTCTCTTTTGGGAGGTGAATGTGGGTTAGTCATCTGGGTCAGTAAAATTTCGGAAAAAGTTCCACTTCAATTCCCGGAAAATCCCATTTCCGGATTCGTAATCTTGTGTATAAGAAAATTATTTGATCTAAATGAGGACGAGCCGATGGTGAAGATGCACATTCAATCAGAAATTCACAAATCCTTGGATAAATGTTGACGAGTCGAGCCGAACTTGTCGAAAGTTGGCCAGAACATGGAGAACTCTGAATCGATCCCTCCGACATTATCAGAGAGGTTACCACACAGTGGATGCAGACTAATGGCTTTAGTGCCACTGTAATTAATTTAAATCTACGATAATGTCGGGGTGGCTATATTCACGAGAAAATTCACGGCCTTTTATGCTGCATTACACCGATAATTGTTCGAATGATTATTGAATTTTCAATCCGTCCACGACTTGAGCGCAAGTATTCCCTCTTGATATTTTTAATTCCATTATTCAATCTCCCTTCGCAAGTCTCTGTCTCTCGCCCATCATTTTTTTCCCGTTCAATCCTCTCCATCAGAAAAATAAAATCCAACTCGACAGACGGTACTGAAGGAGCATAAGAACAGGAAAAATAAAAATGGAAACGACTTGCACGCAGGGGAGAAAAAATACTCAGTGCCACTGTTGATACTCAAATCATTTCGATTGCACATTCATAAATGCACGGGACTTGGAGGTGGTGAGAAAAAAAATTGAGGGATCCCCGGAGATGACTCTCCATCCCCAGAAAAAAAAATCTCCAGCGAATTGAAATGTAATTAAAGTCGTGAAATAAATCCGTAAATTATGTGCCGACAAGAAACAGTTTGGAGGATTTTTTTGGCAGTGGCTAAATTGAAAACTTTGTTTGGCGAGTGGCTTGTACTTTGGTAGACGCAAAAACTCCATTTTCCGATATTCGATCGACGCGGGGGATGAAACCCCTATTTTCAATGGGTATAGACTCGTCTCTCCGTCCACATTTATCTTTTTTTTTGAGGAGAGAGAAAACTGTCCTCTCTGAAGCCTGCGTCCCACTGGGCGCAAAGTGTCGCATTGTTCTCACAATCTGCCGATTGTAGGAGCATTACTTTAGAACCCAATTTTTCCTTATTTCTTTTTGCCGACGTCGTTTCTCTTTACTGTTTGTTGCTAAAGTTTTGAGGGCCGTTATTATCCAACTTTGCCCTCATCCCGAGTTGTTTTTTGTTTGTAAATCCGGTCTCCTGTGAATTTTTCACCCTTTTCTTCACCCTCATGACCTTTTCACCCTTTGGCTACTCCCGAAAATTCTTGCATAGGTCGAAAATGATTTTTCATTAAATGGGGAGATAATTGTGTGAGAATTGAGGGACTTTGGAAGGGTTTGGAAGGAATGAGTGAATTAAGGGGATGTCGCGGAGGGAAAGTAAATAATAAACATCTGGTGACTGCAAGTTTTTTAAACTTGGCGCTCTAAATTGTGAAGTTCCCTCTTCTGTTGTTGATCTGTAGACATTGACAAGGCCGAGTCTAAATACGTGCCGCAGCAGTGCCGACTATTTTTAAATCATAGCAAAAATAAATGAGAGACCATTGACTCGCTGTCAAAAGGTGAAACGCTTAAAATTTTCAGTTAGAGCCGTTTTACCGCCATTTTCCGTGGAAATTTCCTCCAATTGTCCACACACTAATGACGTAATTAGATTCAGTAATTGGTTGTTTGATGAGAGAACGCGATACCATCCATTTCTCTCATTAGAATTACCAGAATTTCCCTCCCCGACAAATCATAATCAATATATCATAACGCCAATATACGTATGAAATATTCGCCAATCTCGCCATGTGTACTAAACTGTCACCGCTGTTTCTATTTTCCCAATAACTTGTAATTACTCAGCAATTGCCGGGGCAATTATGCGAATCACAAAATTACGCTTGGACGGATGAAATGTGCGATTGGAAGAAGCAATTCGTGTAATTGAATAGAGGGCACGTAGAAAATTATAAATCCAATCGCCGTAGCTCGATTTAATTCTCTAAATTGAACACATGAGTGTAATTATTATCCGTGTCATTCCAAAACCCGATGGAGCCGATCAATCGGTTCTAATTGCGTTATTGTAAAAAAAAATATTTGGAAAAATCGAGGAGACAATGACGCGGGTCTTCACACCCATGGAAGTCATGGTAAATTGCATGTTCATTGTAAGTAAGTGAATTAGTAATGAGTAGTTTCCAATTTTCAGCAGCAGGAATTTCAAAACTTCATCGTAAAAAAAAAAACACCCGACGGAATTCCTCGGACAGTCGGAGACACTCGATTATTTTACAGCGACAACTCCGTGTGAGACTCACGTTTTCGGTAATTAATTCCTCAATTACCACTGGTTGTCCCCGGAATTGTCCTAATGCATCGGAGAAAATGAAATCGTGACTAACTAGAGTCACTAACTTTTAATATGTCCCCTTTCCGCACGTGTTTGGTCGACGGGCTATTTTCGCTTCGGTTTATATCTACACGAAATAAAGTGCGATTTCAGTTTTCAACTGGTGTCGATTCACTTGTGGAAAATGGAGTGAACTTTCATTTAAAACGCATGAGACTGAACGTTTGTTTAACCTGCCAACGGGAAAATAATCAAATTATGCGTTCGAATCTTTGGATTCACGGTGATTATGAATATTCATGGGGAACAGATGCGGAGAATATAATGTTTCACCTTTCGGCGGAATTCACCAGTGGAATTTTAATCAAGTTTACTTGGGCAACCAGTGATAATGCGAGCTTTCAATTCCAGGACTGAGGGAATTGCGCAAAATTCATTAATCGAGCGGTGGAAAATTGATTCTCCAAGATTTATCATATTACAAATTTTCTGTTTGATCCAGTATCCAATTTTTTGCGATATTCTCTTGAATCCTAAATTACACACCATTTATTAGGATGATCCATTGGAATTACTGGAAATGAGAAATTCCCTCACCTGTTCAGAATTTCCTGAGAACGCGCGAAAAGCCGTTTTGATTCGGCCGCTGCAATTTACCCACTTCTCTGTTGGTGCTCGAAAATAAATATAACCGGGGTACGCATGTGTCTATAATTTATGAAAGCGACGAGCCACGCGAAAGTCATTATTCATCGTGTCTGATCTCGTCGAGATGTCTCCAGACCGCGGGTGAAATTTTCAAGTGAGACCGAATAATTCATCCGCCACCGCAAACACCCGAGACAAAATTATTCCCATAATCGATAGAGCCCTTCAAAATAAAAAAACCAATCGATCTCATCGCGTGACCATTTCGTCTGATTATTCCCCGGTGAATCGATCCGGGAAAGGAAAATTGCCCCGCGAGGAAGTCATTCTGTTAAGTAAATGAGACTTCACCGGATTTTTTCTCGAGTACTGACTTCGATCATTTATAAAAAATTTTTTATAGGTAATCATTTTTTTTTGTGAGATGATCCAATTGTTCAGGCGTTCGCAGGCCCTGGCCTGCTGCCCGTATTTTCATACAGCCTGAATTGTGAAGATAAGAATGAAAACCCGAGGACATTGTCGTTTGGCACGACTTTAAATCGGTGGTCATAATGGCAAAATGATGTTTTTGTGATTAAACAGGGGATGGAGTAAAAATAAATGAACGGGAAAAAGCCATTTTTTAATTCTGTGACTGAAAATGTCAAATAATTTTCAACAATGATTAAATGGAAAATTTATTCACCGCATCAGTGATTCCATCCATCTAGTTCTCGGAGGTTATCTATCTCTTCCAACGATTGAGCATCATTGCCTCGACCCCTCGACTCTTTCACATTCCGAACATTCGTTTCAACTTTGTGACACACTAGTGGTACTTTACGAAAAATGCCTCTCAAGCCTCCTTGAGGAAGTTGCTACATCCTCACATCTGCTTCCACCAGATGACATTCTTCGAGTGCACTTTTGGATTCTAAGACAGGAAGAATCCGTTCCCCTGCTCTCCCGAGATTGTTCAACAGAAAGATTAAACTCTATTCAGCTGTTGGAAAATATTGTAATCGGATGGGAGTTTGAGGTGTGAAAAATCGATCGAGGAACGCGACGAAATTGAAAAATTTTCATTGACTCGACGTAGAACCGCGGATTAACCGTTTTCTCCGCGACTCCTCGTTTTTACAGTAGATACCCCCTCAAATTTCTCCCCGAGCGGTCCTTTCAGGGATAATTAAGTGATTTCGGAAACAGTCCTTAAGTCTCCTCGTCTTACCACTTCGGGACTTAACCGCGTAATCAGCTTTAATCAGTCCCGCTGGTAGTAGTAACATCGGAGTTGGTCAGACGCAAAATATTCACCCACGAACAACCCAAAAATCTCTGAAACTAAAAGAGATCGCGGAAAAATTATGAGAACCTTTTTTGTAGAGCAGGTCAAGACGTACAAAAAAGGTACTGAAAAAAAATCGGTATCTCTCTCAGATTCCGAGATATTTATGAACAATTGAACATTTTCACGTAAAATCGTTTGAGTGTCCTGTAAATTGTGCACAGGTGTAATTGTTTCTCTGGAGCTCTAAAAATTCACGACAAATTCAAACAGGGGAATGAATGGTGCAAGTAATTTACCGATGTTTACCAACACACCACATTGTTACGAATCCTGGGAATGTTCAGTCACCCTCAAAAATCGTTGGTTTGAAATTCCGAATGCGATCACGTAACGTCGTTAAATCTTTGAACCCGATGTACTAACTACGATTCCCTGTTGTTCAAACACTTTCCCCGTGGACTGTGTAGATTATCAGGTTTTACCTCCACCTCAGGTACGGGTTCACACAGTGAGGAAAACCACCGGTTTTGATATCTCCAATCGTATTGCACATCTATTCCTTTATGTCCTCTGCGGTTTTCTCTCTCTCAGTCTCATATCAAATACCCAACGTTTATCTAAATACGAGACAAATTGTTTTCTAAAATTAGTAAATTCATTTCAGCCAACAATTTTAACGGGAGATTTTTTATCAGATTGTCGGAATGAGTTGTCGATTTTATTTCTGTCTGCTTGCGGATTTATGGGGGATTATCATTTTGGGAGAAAAAATTAAAACAAATGGGATGTCTTGGGCATTTGCACGTTTTGCCAAATCGTTCATTATAATTTAGAGTTTTTCTGTGATTTCTCATCGCCGTTGACCTATTTTATGAACAACTGAATATTAATAACTCCGATGAGTGAAATATCCGAACCCTCGGAGCTAAATCACGATATTTATGTTTTTCGTGAAACATTCTCACGGAATTTATTATTAAATCGTTTACTAAAAATAATCAATTTCACTGGGAAAATTTGGAGGATGGATTTTTTGAGAATGTATTTTGGAAAATATTGTTCTTTTATTTTTTTTTAAAGTATTGGAGCTATTGGGAGGATTGAGTCTTTAATTTATTTTAATTTGTTGCTCTGTTTCCGGAATTATTGGTGTTTGTAATTTTGTGGAAAGCCTCTTGATGAAGACGAAACCCACAGCAAACTCATAAAAATAATCCCGATGAGCATTCAAACGTCAGCAGTTTCGTCATCTCCGTTTACTTACCTCTTCCCCTCGTGTTTCGTCGGATGGGATTTTTGTTGGGGTGAT